>NC_083716.1:155859762-156165491 GCF_028564815.1 Eubalaena glacialis | reverse complement strand
CACTGACATACTTCAAGCTCCTAGTTTAATGCCTGGTCATAGTAGCCACTCAAAAAATATTTATTAAATGAGTATAAAATAAATGGAATTACATTTGCAATTTAGCTTAACCTAGGGTCCATTGTTTAATTCAAGATATCCTAAATCAGTCCAGTTCTTTCACTCTCTGAGTTTCAGGGCTAGTCAGTCATTCGTGAAGTATAATTAGCTATATTTTACAGTTTTCTTGTTTTCTTAGAAATGCACCTCTTTTTAATTCACTCTTTCCTTTTCCTTTACATATTTTGTACATGTTTGAATCTAGCTCTTTCATCTTCAGTTTTTTCCCTAGTCCCATAGTAGTCAAAATGGAATACTTTGACCACATCATTTGATATCAACTGGGACACTTATTTAAATATGCAAATTGGCAGACTCTTCCTGAAACCTATTGACTCAGTAGCTTGGAGGTGAATCTCAAAAATCTGGACTTTTCTCACAAACCAAGTTGATATTTGAGGCAGGAAACATTGCTTTACACTAATCACATTAAGTCATCATTGCCTCCTGAATTGTAAATTCCCATGACAATTTCTTGCCTGACTTTCTATGTGTTTTATTCTAAACAAAAAAAAGTTAGTTTCACCAGACTAAGCATTTCTGTTAAGACGCAATATGTATAAAAATATGTACTAATAGGAAGTTGACTTCCAGAGTGGTAGCATGAAGAGCTCTGTGGATCCTCTCCCTAGTGAAACAATCATAACTTATGAAAATTATTTTAAATAAAAACAACTATTTAGTCTCTGGAAATTGTTCTAAGGACATAAAGCAAATGAAGAAATATTCAATCAAGAAAATCTACTAAATCTCAGAAAGAATAGCAAGAATTTGTGGTGGCCTTCAATCCACAACTAGTTACTTCCCGCTGTTCTCCCAGCTCAACATGATGGAAATTCCTTTCAGGGCAGGTGCACCCAAGAACTAAGGGCTCCCTCTCCTCTCAGTTCTCATTCAAGAGCTACAGTATATCCCTGGGAGGGACAGGATACCAGCATTTCTCATCCTCCCATTTTCCAATTCCAGAGCCTTAATTCCAGGTAAGAGCAACTGAGAGGTCTGGGGCTTTCTTTCTCTGCTCATCTCCAATATGAAGGGCAGAAACTCTACACCAAGTTTAACAAGCTGAGAGTACCATGGCTCTGATTGCCTTTACCCCAGCTTGCGTGAAGTACAGAGGTTCAGTGCTTGGAGAAGCATGTCAGGAAGACAAGAGACTGCCCTCACCCCTCCAAACTCAGACTAATGCCCAGCTGATATGGAGTTGCAGTCTTATTCCAACTGAAGTGGGACACTTTCCATGACCCCACATCCAGAGCAGTGGCATAGAAGTTTTTACAGGGAACAGGCAGACTATAAGAGCAGAGAGCTTTAAAGCTCTACCTGAAACAACTTTATTTTGAGCAAAGTGTGGGAAGGTTCAGACCTAAATGTGCTGTTAAAAATAATAGAGAATATGGAGGTAAGTAATTAAGAGAGTGGTCTTAGCTTATATTAGAGCAACAAACTAAACCTTAAATCAGTGAGAAGTTTACCACAAATAAACAGAGAAAAAGGTAGCCAGTAAGAGCCATCCTCAAATATTACCTCTTCAAAGAATCCCAGATTTAATTGGATCAGACCATGGAGCAACTATGTCTCAGGGCATTATCAAAAACATAGAAAAATTAGCTAGCAGTTAGTGAAGGCTAACACCTGAGTATGATGCCAAAAGGAGACGCAAAACTTAAAGAAGAGACAGGGAAAGAGCGAAGAGAGTCCTGCTAAAACCATTGTCATCCTTAGGTGACTATACAGATTCCCAAAGCTTTACCCTCTGAGGAGAAACATTAGAGGCTACACACTGAGGTGGGAAATAGTGGATCAGTAGCCACAGTTGGTATATATTATATAATTGTCCAAATTAGAAATAAAACACAAAACATGCGAAGAAACAGGAAAGTGTGACACAGAAGAAAAATATTGATCAACAGAAACTGCCCTTGAAAATGTGCAAATTCAGACAGACAAAGATTTCAAAGCACATATTATAAATATGTTGGAAAAATAAACTAAAGGAATACATGCTTAAAGAATTAAAGAAAGATATAATCCCAATGTCTCATCAGATAGAGACTATTAAGAAAGAGAAAGAAATTTTAGAAAAAGAAAACTCTGAAATTTAAAAGTACAAAACTGAAATGAAAAATTTACTTGAGGGGCTCAACAGTTGATTTGATCTGACATGAGAAAGAATCAGCAAATTTAAAGATATATCTATAGAGATGAACAGGAAAAAAAGAAAGAAAATGAAAAGCTTGCTATTAAGTACACCAACATACACATAATGGAAGTGCCAGAAGTAAAGAATGAAAAGAGAAGAAAATATTTTAAGGAAATCTGGCTGACAGCTTCCCAAATTTGATGAAAAATACTAATCTACATGTCCAAAAAGCTCAACAAACTCCAAGTAAGAAAAATAAAAAGTGATCTTTTCCCAGGGTCGTCATAGTAAAAATGTTGAAAGACAAAGTCATAGAACATACTGAAAGCAGCAAAGAGAAAAACAATTTATCAGGTAGTTGAACCCCAATAAGATTAAGAGTTAATTTCTAAGCAGAAACAATGGAACCAGAAGGTAGAAGATTGACATATTTAGAACCCACACACAAAAAATTGTGTCAGTCAAGAATCTTGTATTCAGCAAAACTTATCTTTCAAAAATGAAGGTGAAATATAAACATTCCCACATAAGCAAAAACACAGAATTTGTTGCTAGCAGACTCACCTTGGTAGAAGGACTAAAGGAAATTCTTCAGGTTGAAAGCAAGTAACCCCAGACACTTATTTGAATGCATACACAAGGAGGCAAATACACACACACACACATGCACGCACACGCGTGCGCACAAGAGAACCAGTAAAGGTAATTATGTAATTATGTAATTTAAAAAAAGAATGTAATGTATACATCTTCATTTTTTAGCTGATTTAAATATAATTGTATAAAATAATGTATATAATTGTATGTTGACATAACATATAGAAATTTAATATATTTGACAATAAAATACAAAGGAAGTGAATGGGAGCAAAGCTGTATTGGAATAAGGAAATTGTATTAGATGATGAACTGATTCCATGGGAACAAAGGAAGAGAAACAGAAATGGTAAATACTATAACAGATTCTATAAATATAGAGTTTCTATTCTCTCAGCGTCTTTAAAAGCCATAAAGTTATACCAAATAATTGTTATACTAATGTAATGTTTGGATTTTTACATATGTAGGTGTATAATAATAGCATCAAAAGTGTGAGGAGAGAATAGAGCTTTATGAGAATAGCTTTTCCATATCTCACTGTAATTATATTTGTGTAAATAAGAAGTAGATTGTGATGAGATGAGTATGGTAAGCCCTAGAACAACCACTACAATTTTTTAAATATTTTGAAAAAGTTTATAAAAGAAAATTAAATAGTACACTAGAAAATGTCAACTTAATCTCTTCCTAGAAAAAAGCAGTAATGGAGGAACAGAGAAGCAATAACAACAGCAATAATAAAACATAAAGCATATTGAAAACAAAATGTTAATTTGCAGACAAATTTAAATATCTATAATAACATTAATTGTGAATGGATTAAAAATCCAATCAAAAAGATTGTGAACTGCAATTAAAAAAAAATCCAACTCTAAACTGTTTATAGGGGACACACTTAAGATTTAGGGATACAAATAAATTGAAAGTAAACAAATGGAAAAAATAAATTTTGCAAATAGTAGACATAAGAAAGTTGGAGTGGCTATACTCCAGTATCAGATAAAATAGATTTTAAAAAATTCTAGAGATAATGAGGAAAATTATAACTTTTTTAACAAAAATTGTCAATCCATCAGAGATATTTAACAATTGCAAACTTATATACAGCTAACAACAGAGCCTCAAAATACTTGAAACAAAAATTGACAGAATTGAAATGAGAAAAAGATAATTCAACAATAATAGTTGGATATTTCAATGTTACACTTTCAGAAATGGAGAGAACAACTAGGCAGAAGATTAATAAGAAAATGGGCATCTGCAAAACACTCTGCCCCAAAACAGCAGAATACAAATTCTTCTCAAGGGCATATCTTCTCCAGGATAGACCATATGCTAGGCTATAAAATGAGCCTTAGTGTATTTAGAATTATTTAAATTATCCAGCATATGTCCTCTGACCATAATGGAATGAAATACAGTTCAATAACAGAAAAAATTTTGGGAAATTCTCATATATGTAGAACTTTAAAAGTGTGCTCCTAAATAACCAATGTGTTGAAGAAGAAATCACAAAGAACATTAGAAACTACTTCGAGATGAACATAAAGGAAGACACAATGTATAAAAACTTTTGGGATTCAGCTATAGCATGGCTTACAGGGAAATGCATGCTGTAGATGTCCATATTAAAAAAGAATAAAAAGATAATGAAAGAAGTAAAATCAATAATCTAATTGAGATAAAGATTCAGTGCAATCCCTATCAAAATCCCAGCTGTCTCTTTTTTTTCACAATTTGATAATCTGTTCTTAAACTTCACATAGAAATTCAATGTACTCAGCATAGTAAGAACAATCTTGAAAAATAAGAACAATGTTGGAATTCACACTTCCCAATTTCAAAACCCACTACAGTCTACAGTTATCCAAATAATCTGGTAGTGGCATAAGGATTAACATATAGATTAATGACACAGAATTGAAAGTCCAGAAATAAATAGTTACATTTATTGTCAATTAATTTTCAGTGAAGATGCCAAGACAAGTCATTGTGTGGGGGGGCATAAGAAGGGAATAATATTTTCAAAAAATGATACTGGGACATCTGACTATAAAATATTTTCAAAAAATGATGCTGTGACAACTGACTATAAACATGAATGAAGTTGGACTTCTTGCTCACCATATGAAAATTAACCCAAAATGGATCCCAGACCTAAAAAGTAAGAGCTAAGAGTATACAACTCTAAGAAGGAAACATAGGTGTAAATTTTCATGACCTTGGATAGGCAATGGTTTCTTCAGATACGATGCCAAAAGCACAAGCAACAAAGGAAAAAAATAAATTCTTCAAAATTAAAAAAGTTTGTTTATCATAGGACACCATCAGAAAGTGAAAGGACAACCTACAGAACAAGAGAAAATATTGGCAAATCATATATCTGATAAATAATATAGAAAATACATAAACTCGGCAGTAAAAAGACAACCCAATATAAAATGGGCAAAGGGTTTGAATATACATTTCTCCAAAGAAGATACACAAATGGCCAATAAGCACATAAAAAGATGTTTAACATCATTACTCACTAAGAAAATGAAAATCAAAACTACAATGAGATACCACTTCACACCCACCGGAAAGGCTATTACCAAAAATGGATGAAAACAAAGAAACAAACAAGTATTGACAAGGAGAAATTGGAAACCTTATGTATTACTCATAGGAATATAAAATGTTGTAAATACTATGGAAAACAATTTTATCGTTTCTTAAAATATTAAACATAGATTTGCCTTATGACCTCGCAATTCCACTCCTGGGCATCTACACAAGAAAAATGAAATCATATGTTCACACAAAATTTTACACTTGAACCTTCATAGCAGCAGTATTCTTAATAGCCAAAAATGCAAACAACCTAAACATTCATTAACTGATGAATAGATAAACAAAAAGTGATATATTAATCCAATTGAATATTACTTGCAGATGAAAAGGAATGGAGTACTGATAAATATGGATAAACCTTGAAAACATACTAAATGAAAGAGGCCAGTCACAAAGACCACATACTATGTGATTCTATATACGATGAAATGTCCGTAATTGTCAAACCTATAGAGACAGAAAGCATATTAGTAGTTGTCTAGGAAGAGGGAATTTGGAAGAAATGGGGAGTAACTGCTAATGGGTACAGAGTTTCTTTTTTAGATGAAAATGTTCTAAAAAGTACATTGTCCTGATAGCAGCAAAACGCTTTCTGTGAATATGCTGAAAACCTTTAAATTGTAAAATTTAAGTGCATGAATTATATAGTAGGTGGATTGCTTCTCAATAAAGCCATTAAAATGTTTGGATTGAGGGAAGGGTTGCACAACTCTGTAAATGTACTAAAAATCATTGAATTATACACTTAGAATGGGTGACTATTATGGTATGTAAATTATGGTATGTAAAAAAACCTCAAAATAGTTGCTTTGAAAGCCACATGCACTACTAACGACCATTAATTTAGTTTTACAGAATTTATTTATTGTGGTAAGAAGTGGTAGATGAAGAATCTAAAAGGCAGAAATTTTGGCTATAACCGAATACAGAGTATCTATCCTGGAACTGAAATAAAATCCTGGCTAGCTATTGGGCAGTAATCTTAATCATCACCAACACTTACAGATGCTTTTGAATATTTGGAATTTTTTCTTCCTGCTCTGACTCTATTATCTCCATTTTTTGTGACCATACTGTTATAATTATGTAGGGTATCCTGAAAGACAATTTTCACCATATCTTATCAATACTGAATGCCTTTGCTATAGAGGTATGAAGTCGATTTCAGTTTTACCTTCACTTTAGCTTGTGCCAAAGGTTTGTGTTTGCTGTAGGTATGTTTTTTGTCCTAAGTATTTGAGTAATAATAATGATAGTGATAGTGAAAATAAATAATAGCTAATATTTATTGAATGCTTGCTATGTTACAGGCACTTCTTATGTACTATACAGGTATTAGTCTTCTTAGAACACACAACAGAAGGGTAATATTATCTTTATATGAAGAAAATAAAGATATTCTTTACTTGCAACATCTGATTAATTTGGGAGTATAAATCCCATTGTTTTCACTATTTTGAATGTGCTACTCATGTCCATCCCATCATGCATCCTCCCAAGTAAACAAACTCCACTTATTACTGTAGCTCAGTTGCTATTTGAACTTTGATATTTCTTTGTCACCAGAATCATACATAAGTATCTTTGGTTGATGTGTGTGTACGTGTGTGTGTGTGTGTGTGTGCTTAAAAGTGGAGTCACCATGTTACCTTACGTTATTTTCTCTCCATGCCTGAAGGGTAAAGACCAAGAATGAAGGCTCACCTACTTTTATGCCTTAACCTATTTGAGTTCAAAACTTTTCCATCATTTTCTCCTTACTTTCCCCTGACTTTTCTTATCCCAATATTCATGTTTTAACTTTGAATTTTCACTCAGTGAAAACCTGTGTATCTGTTCTGAAATCATCCTCTGCTCAGCAGTTCCACCCTTCTAGTGCCCTGTCTATATATTTTTTCCAATGTGACTGCTTGCAGTGTTTCACTAATAGCCTTGAACCCCACTCTGTCCATATTCTGGCTGCTAGCCATCAAAAACATAGCTGGGAGTGGAGGGGGGAGAGTGAGCTGCCATGTTAAATCGTCTCTTTCCCTCCCTCTGGGAAAGGACCTTAACCTCAAGCACTTTCAGTCACTCACAGTCCAAGAGAGAACCTTGAAAATGTTCTGCAACACTGATTGGTTCCATAAAATATGCTGGCTGGTTGCAGAAGTTGAGTTTCTTTTAGCTTATTTCATAATAAAGGGCAATGCATGGGCTGTATTCATAGTAATTCAAATCTGACACAAATAATACAGCAAATAATTACAGTGACCTTTAACTCACCTCAAATTTAAAGAAAGGTTAAGCTGCCCTTTACTAAAGTAAATATTTTCTGTAGTCAAATAAATGCAGACACCTTTAGAGAGGAGAATACACCGCCAAACTAAACGAATATGAAAACGGTTACAACAGAATAATTTCAAAACATAAAGAATGCAGGACTCTTTAGCATAAACAACATCCAGACATGCCAGCATCTGCCATTATTAATTTACCTTACAATATTTCCAATGGGTTTTCCCATACGTTTGCTGGGAACTGTTGCTTGAAATTTCTGTCCAGGAGGGCAGATATCAAAGAGGAATATTAAAAGTAAGAGAATTTAGCTCTTCTCTCCATACCCTGATGTAGTAAACAATTTATATTTTATTCCATAAAGCTGAACAAGCCTTAAACGTTTAAGTGGTTACCATGCAGATCCAAGTCTTAAAAAATAAACCCAGAAGACAATGCTAACTGAGCAAAGGAAGCAGCTGATAAGTTTATGCAGTTCATATACCAAGGTTTAGCTGTTGGTCAGATAAGGACCAGGTGTGTTTTTGCACATTTTAATTTGTTTAGTCTATGTCTATTTCAAATAGCACTTAAAAAAAGAAAGAAAGAGAGAAACTCGGGGGTGGACTATGTTATGTATACCTAGTCTTTAATTTTAAAAGTTTATTTAAAAAAAATAATTACTCTCTTTCCGGGGTCCAAATGCTAATGATATGTTGACTGTGAAAAGCAAGTCATCGGCTTGTTACTGCAACTGGTATCGCCTCGAAATTCTCCCTTCATTAAAATAAGGCCACCTGATTTAATTAGAAGTAGTCAGCATGCTTATAATATTTTGGGTCACAATTTAAATTGCATGTCTCAAATAAGGATTCAATTTACATTTAACAGGACAATAATTGTACGTTAAAAGGAAAACCAAGTTGATATTTCTTTTTGTTTCTCTCACTATAGCTTTGCCAACTCTGTAAAGACCCAAGATGTTCTTAGAGACATAAATTAATGGGTTTATTTTTAACCGATTTTTAAAAAATAAATGCAAAGCCCCAGGTCAATAAAACCCATGTCTCTCCTAACTCTGACTCAGCATTTTTTTCTATTCCTCACTCCCTTTTAGAAGTTTTTGGAGCAACCACACTTGTATACCTACTTGCTCACCAGCAGGGTGCAAATCAAGGATCTGAGGCTGATCTGTTAATAGCGATGGAGAGTAGGTGTTTGTTATCTCAAAGATTGTGCTTCTCTTGGGTTCTTACTCTATATAGAAATGTCTGACATTGACTTTGATAACAATAGATGATTTTGTAAAGGGAGTGAAAATGAATTCTTAGTAAAAGTGAAAGAATTATCGAAAGGTACTGGACACCAACTATTACTTGAATTCTTTCACATTCTACACTGTTTTATTATCCAACACTTGATGAGAAATCTTGTTCCTCTCTACTTTAAGGGTTTTACATTCTTTTGCAATTCGTAACTTTTTTTTTTTCTCAATTTGTAACTTCTTGATTCTTCCTCTTCTGATCTCTTCCTTTGAGGTAGGAGGAATTACCCATTGTCCTCCTGATATTTCTGACAACCTTCCTCCTCTTTGGAAATGTTCTTCTTCTTTGGAAACTTTTTTCCAGGAGAAAGTTCTGTTGTGCTCTAATGGAAAGTGAGAGACAGTGTATAAGGGAGAGCGCAAATCCAAATCAAGAGATGCAAAAATGGATAACTTAAACATGTACTGTTATTCACTAGAGCATCGTGCTTCTGTGTATGTTTTGGGTTTAAAGGAAGATACTCCTGTTAAGCTTAGACCTCTGACCCTGACAAAAATTGATATATACCAGCTCCTAGAAGGTTCTGCCTCTTTGTTTCCAAAAATACCTACATGTGAGATCTGTGCCCCTTATTGAGAACAAAGCACATAACCAAATTTTAGAGTGCAAACTATCTTGGTTCCTCAAAAATGGAGGTCATAGGATTGAACTTGTGCTTTTAGGATTGTCTTTTTATTTTCTTTTCAACATTTAGGGCCCTCCCAAAACTTTGAATTTACTTGTCTGTGTGGCCTACTAATACTTGTCTGCTGTTCTCTTCTGATGTTTTTTATCCTTTGTGGATTTGAATATGTATATAGAAAGAATCTAATATATGTAGGTAATCACAGAAGTATTTCTAATACTCTTTTGCTAAATCTAATTTTCCTGTCTCAGGATGTGGAGCTAAAATGCAATTGAGTGCTATACTTAAGATATCTTTTCTTCCTAACTAACACAATTTTCTTCCATAAGTAGAGTTTACATCAATACTACAGAGGTAAGTGTGGGAAGACTACGTGTATAAAGCAATAGATAGGATGTTTGGAATCATTACTGTTTTGGAAAATCATAGTTGTTTAGTTAAACTGTAGGATTCTCTGGGAAACAGATGCAGTTTTTCCCAAGGAGGAGTAAGGTCCATCACACTGGGCAAGTGAAAGGATTTGCAAAGAATTAATGGGATTTTCATGACGTTAGGGGCTTTAAATGAAGTGAAGAGAGTTCCTTTAGCCATAAAGAAGGAATAGCATGATCAGTAAGGGAAAAAATGCCCAACAACTAAAGATGTAAGAAGAGAACAAAAGAGAGTCAGTGAATCTGATCAAAACAGCCAGGAAATCTGACCAAAAAGGCAGTAGTAAATTGGCAGTTACAGCTGGTCGGAGTTTCCAAGGTATTGGACAATACCAGAGAGTATGGCTGCTATACATATTCCAGGTAACCTGAAGCCATAGGGGATAGGATGTGGGAATCAGAATAGAAAATACCAATTTTCTTGGAACTATATGTATACTAGAGGCATGATAGCTGGTTGGAATGAATAGAATTCTTAAATGTGGGGCAGCAGGTGTAAGTCATATGTACACACTGGGAGTAATAAAAAGAAGGGATCAGAATGTATTGTTTAATGCAGTGATGTGAATATAATTGAAAATGAGATACTACCAATGATGTGAACACCTCAGAAAGAGAGTGGTGGAAAAGTCTCTCTGGGCTAAAATAAAATATTTTTGCATATCTCTAGAAGGCTACTTGCCCTTCCCAGAGATACCTGCAATCTTCTAATCATCATTCAAAATGATATTAAAGAGCCTTCTTTATATATTCTTGGGAGGCTTTTCTCATGCCTCCAAGAGAGAAATAATCATGTTCTTTCTGTTACCTCTGTGCTTTGTATATATTTTTAACATGACTTAGCACAGCATCTTATAATTATTTGAAAACCTGTTTGTTTCCTTCACTAGAAGGGACGCTCATTAAAAGCAGGTTACTTTTATATTTTTTATTCATTTTTATAAATTACCAAGTATTTAGCACCATATTTGACATATTATGGGTGTTTAATAAATACTGAATGGAATTTAATTTTGAAAACTGTCCTGGTTTTAACTAAAGTTTTGGCCACAAAGTTTACTGATATTTGGGATCAGTGAATCTGTCAGTGGGCGCAGGAGAACTTTCCTCGTTTGGGGTATACATGTGGGCAGGAAGGAGGAAATAATATTTTTTGACAAAGGCCCCTAAGAACCATGTGTGAATATTGTGCCTTTAGCGTAGTTTGTGATTTCACTGCCAAGAGTTACTGGAGATGAGGCGACCAGGCCATTTGTGTGAGGAGAAAGGTTCTTCCATTGCTGGAAAATATAAAAGCCCTTGCAGAATTTTTTCTCTGACCTCAGTTCTTTGTAAAGCTCCATTTTTCTCAGTGATCTAGCATAGTTTATCTGACACATGATGGACATAAATTTTACAAGAAAATTTGTTTCCCTCTTTACTTTGGCTGCTATGAAGCTCAATGAAGCATTGTTATCTTACATAATTTTATTTCTTTTATTTTATTAATTTTATTTTATTTTATAACTTTATGTCCTTTGTTTCTTTATATTACCTCTCCCTAGGATTCTTCTTATGATTTTAGTCTTTTCTCCCTTCACCTCAATTACTTTATCATATTATGGTATGATTTTTTTTTGATAACTATCTCAAATACATCTGGGAACAAGTCAGGATATAAAGTAATTAATAAGTAAAATAAATCCAGGCACGTTAGCCCCACATGCTACCTGCCTGCCAATACCACATAATACAAACCACATTGCACTGTTTAGAATGAATGAAAGCAAAGGTCTCGAGTTGGTGGCTAACAGGCAAAATCCTGCCCGCTGACATGTTTTGTTTGGCCCACACAGTGTGTTTAAAATATGAATTACTTGCCAACTTTTAAGAATCAGGAAATTTTACATGAAATCTCAGTTTTTCTTAAAGGGACCTCTGTTCCATGACAAAAGGCACGAGTGGTAGCTGCTCCTTTTCCAGTCCGTCGTAGTCCCTGATACTCTGTTTTACTTCTCCTATATTTTACTTGGCCCTGTTGAATTCATTTATATGACCTGTTAGACACTATAAAGATTTTGCTTGGGGCTCCTGCATTAATAAGATGAGCAATTTACTTAAATAAGTCATCATCATTCACTAGCTTTTTTTTTTCTATTAATAAAATAATTGCAGACATTTTTGTTGTTGCTTTTGCTTCTTTCTAACATGAAGGCACTAGCTGATCTTTTGCAGCTTAAACCACAGAAGTAACCTACTTGTTTATGATGTTTCTATCCATATATTACAACTCTACTCACCAGGAGATTAATATTCAGGACATCTTAACCCTTCAAACCATAGTCCTGAATCTGGAAATAAGGCTTGGCCTTGCAACAGCTGTCAGAAACCACTGTCTTTTAGTCATGCGTTGTAAATCTTTTGACCTCAATGAGGGTCCTAGTGACTCTTACTTAACATAATATTTTAACAGGCTTGATTATCTTTTCTTCAGCCCAGAGAAGAGTAGAAATATTGTTAAAGACAAACAAAGTCGTAAAAGGAAAAATGGCAAAACAGACTTTGATGCTTGAAGGAGACCCCCTCCTACCAAAAGGACAAAAACAAAAACAAAACGAACAAAAACTAAAAATTTAGAATTACTACTTGGTGAAATTAACTATTTTCATAAATGCTCAATTATGTTTATAACGTCTGTATAAGAAGATTGGGGACCTACCATATCACCCAGCTTCAGTAAGGTGCTAATGCTCGCTCATAACAGGAAACAGTGTGTGTCTTTTCCCAACTCTGTACTCACTGATATCATGTTTTTCGCTTGTTTCCAAAGAACTGGTTGTTAACCATTTACCAGAACATCACTGAGTCACTTCCAACTAAAGCCTGCCTAGCTTTCTCTCCACGGCTTTGTACATTCACATGTGCTGCTGTCTATCCTTCCATACTGAAGCTCGCCTTCCAAGTCCTCCATTGGAAAACTCCTAATTATTCGTTAAAACCCTTTTTTGTGTCAGCTCCCCTGTACATTCTTCTCCAATTTTAAACAGAAATAATTATTCATAATTTATATCAACACCCACCCCATTGTATTTTACTTAACTTTTTACATTTCTCTCTTTGTCTATATCATGATTTATTTTCATGAGAGCAAGGACAAAATATTTTTCTTCTCCTGATGATATATCCTTAAGTGAATCTTTCCATCCAATGCCGTGGTGGTTATCCACTACAGGTGGAACATAAGGGACTGCTGAGCCTAAATCAAGCTGATCTCTTGGCAAATGAGTAAAGCGACAACTAACCCTTCATTCTTGGCATTGTACTGTCAATTAGTAAAGGCAAGAAATCAAAAGGCAAAGGTATAAGACAGGGACCTGGAGGACTAAGTTCTCCAATTTGGCAAAGGGGAAGGCACTTTAAACACCCAATTAAACACAGAGGATGTATTTATCTTTGACTCTATAAGGGCAACCTGGCACGTCTGGCCATGTATATGAAAATATCTGATACTTGGTAGTTATTTTAGGGAAAAAATGATTGGATGAGTTGTTTCTTAGCAACACTGGATGTTTATCTATGTTCCCTTATCCTTGCATAACAATTTCCAAACCTATAGCAACCTAAACTTTCTGTGCACTCAACACAAATTGTGTGTGACAGGTCACTCTATTATTTAATAGAGTCTAATAGTCCCCATGTCTCATAATCCATATCATTGAATTCCTCTCATGTCAGTAACTGTAGACTAAATTTGTACCCAAATCATTTTCACCCCTAGAAGTTAAATGTGATCCTGGCAAAAACACAGCTCTTATATTATTTGGTGCTTTTATTAGTAAATAATTATGCTCAAGGAGCTTCATTGCTTGTTATAAGCTCAGGATGTGAGGGAAATTCCAAAGCAAAGACTGCATCAGTTTGTGGACATTTCTTTGTCATCACCAAGTTGTTTTTTCTTTGAATGTTCTTTGATTTTCCCCCCAAAGAAAGAAAGTCCATTCAGTAGCATCAAAGTGTGGATGTTGTCCATAGCGATCTGGATGGGAATCAGTAGCAGGGGGCTTGCCTCAGTGTCTATGGTTCAAGGGAGGATGTCACTCTTTAGAGACAGTGTGAGCAATAGGGAAGCAGGGGAAGTTTCTGAATGACCTCACAGCAAGAGATGAGTGGTCAGTTCTGTAATAATGGTTTACATTGGCAGGACTCCACTTCTGGGGTGGTCCATAGTGACATTGTCAAGAATCTCTTTCATTAGTACTGTGAATACTGCAGGGACACATTGGTTGAAAGGTGAAAAGTTGGAAACACTGCTGTTTTTCATGGCTGGGGATAAGTAGAGCCTATTGAGGAGTTATAAGAAGCTGTTTTTGAAAGAAAATACAAAACGCCAACACAATTTTAACTCTCAAATTCAGTGTGGTACAGACTCTGTCTCCTGTTAGAAATGTGGTTTCCTTTTGGTGCTGTGGTTTTTTGCTAGGAAATCTCAATTTACTGAGGTTGAGAGGTTAATGGTTTAGGCTACAGGTAGCAGCAATTATCCAAACTGGAGAGCAAATAGTATAAAATAACTGACATGCATTTTATCAAGTTTATTGATTAAGGTATTATATTCTTTCTATTTATAGAATTGAATATTCGTTCCATGTAATGTAACAACCAGTGAAAACCCGGCATGTTACACACTCCCATGCACACACATACCTTCCTTTGACTGCTTTAAATAGTAATGTCAACAACAATATTAGTGATCTAAATTCAATATCTGCTTTGTTGCAAGTGCGCATTTTATTGTTTTATATATCTAAGGGAAAATGTAGGAACAATTGATAAGTTGAACAGGCATGATCAAGAGCAATTTAAACTAAGAGAATGCTTTATATTTTACGTGTAATTTACATTCAATGTGATGTCAGTTCTAGCAAGTCTTGAAAAAGGAAGATCTAAAATTATCTGACTGCTTCATAAATGCATAAGCTCATCTTTTCACGTTTGATTGACCAACATTTTAGTAGTGCAAAACTTAATGGTATGGCATTTTTTTAAGTAATACATAACAGTATCAGAAAATAAAAATCCTTATTTTATGTTAGTGTTATATTTTAGGTATTAGTGGATATGTGCTTTATTACTTGAAGGTTTTTTTGCATATTATCTGAAGTTAGATTTTAATTCATAAGTCCATTTGGCATGTTTATTTGGATAATTTCATCCTAATTAAAATTTATTTTATGTTTTTGTAATTATAAAATAATATATGGTTATGTTAGATAATTTGACAAATACAAAAACATAGAGACAAGGAAATCCATTATAACATTTTATTGTTTATCTTTCCCAGCTTATGTCTATGTGCTTAAATTTTTCTACTCATAAGTATGTATTTTATGGACACAAAATATTTATTGTAAACATTCAAATATTACAAAAACTTATGCTGAAAAAATAAACATTTCTAAACATTTCAATTTCAGAGCTAGTAAATGTTAATAGCTTGTAGAGTCTTACAGATTTTCCCCATGAATTAAAAGTATATAATAAGATAGCAAGTTATTTTTAAGTATTGCTAAAGAAGTGGATCTATGTTACACATGTCCTTTCAAAACTTTTTTTCCCTTAAAGATAAACAAAATATATAGACTTCTAGGTAAGTATATTCTGTGTGTATTTTTAACATATTGGATCATGGTTACTTATAAACATGTATGCATTTTTTTTTTTACTCATAATTATAGCCAGAATAATTTCTCATCATGATGTAAAATTTTCACAATATTATCTTTTAACTTCGTAATAGACCAGTGCACTATTTAGAAATAAACGTCTCCATAATTTTGATATCAGTTTGAATATCTTTCATCATCATCATCCCCTTTTTCTTCTTATTGAACTGTATCAATGGGAAATATTGGACCAAAGATATAGAAATTTTCAGACTCTTGTTTTATATTAAGTAAGTATTCAATGCTAAAAGAAGTTATACTAAAGTGTATAAGAGTACCTGTCTCCCTGAAATTTCATACTTAGATGGTCTTATTGATAAGTTTTCCTTTTTAATTTGCACTAAATGGTAGGAAATAAAGGTCTTCTTGCTAAGAGTTTCACCCTAATTCTCACCAAAATCTACTGGTATTTCCAACAAATTATTGAGTGATTTAGTATGGAGCAAAAGCATGGCAGCTAGAAAACTAATGGTGAGAAATTATTCCCAGATTAGTCCTGCAGTTTTTGAGAACATAATTATAAGAATTTACAATTATAACAATTATATGGAGAAATTTAGAGTGTTTGCTTAAATAGTTGCTACACAGTATATAAGCATAAATGGCAGCATTACAACTAATGATGTGTTAAAATGTAACTAGAAGTAGCCTGACTCTTGGGAGGTAAGGCTCTGAAAGGAAAGCCTATCAAGGATGCTGTAAAATGGATTACTATAAGGATCTGAACGTTGGCTTAGATGATTCCTCTGCTTTAGTCATGAAGTCCTCCACAGGTTTTTTCCAGATGGATGTAGGATTAAGGAAAGGGGACCTTTATCCTCATTATCATGTCAAAATTATCTGAATTTTGCTGCTGGCCAGGTGCCTTTTGCCTTGATTTTAAAAGTATAGGAATCTCAGCCTCAATCTTCAATGTGAACCCCGTGCCAAAAACATGAATAAGATTTCCTGGGACTTCTGGGAAAGGAAAGCCAGCCCTCATTTTTACTAAGTATCTCTCTGCATTTCTTTTGGATGCATTTTTATAGTAGACTGCCCCCAGATTTGTTCCACATTTATAGATACTACATAAGATTGTACTAGATTGCAAACTCCTGGAAGACAGAAACCATGGTTGATTAATCATTACATGCCATCACATACAGAGTTGACACTCACAACATGCTTGCTTAAAACAATAAGTAAATGAGTGAATGTGTGGACTAAGATGGTGAATGAATGCTATTAGCTAAGGCCAGAACTAAGAATGTGGTGCTGTATTGAGGTTTCTCTATTAGTCTAAAACCTTCTGGAATGTCCTGACTAGATCATCTGATCAGTATGTTAAAAATAAAGGAGTTGCCTGAGGCATGGTGCAGTTATATCCCTTTCCTCTACCTTGACTGAGTCCCAGAGACTCCTGTGAGGAAGTCCTTGGATCAATCTTGGTCAAGGATATAAAGAAGAAATCAAGGTTTACATTGGTGTATCTTGTACTTTCTCTCTTGCTTTCCTTCCCATGTTTTGAATCTAGGTGCCAATCTCCTCATGCTGCCTCCCTCTCATTGAAACTTTCTCTGGGGAAGGAATCTGGAAATTTTATTTTCATACGGGCACAAATGACAGATAAGGCTAAGGATTTGTCCCTCTCGTAGCTATTTTTACCATTAACAGCTAAGTTTTTTTGTTTGTTTGCCTTTTGCCAGAGTTTTCATGTTGAAATCCAGGTATCTATGACATGGGATTGGTGGTGTCTTGGAGTTCAGAGACTTAACTGATGTAAATTTTTACCTTCTCTCTGTTCATTCATGGGTCTGGATCTGGTCTCAGATCTACAGCTCTCTCAAGTGGAGTGGGGAGATTATCTCTGCTCCATGCTATTTTGGTCATGTATTCTATCCTCCTTGGACTTCCCCAAATCTCATCACTGTTATTGGGCTCTATCTCCCTAGGGGTGCATAACAGGCTTTGCTTTTGTTTTCACTTCCATGAGATTTCATAGGAGGTTGGTGCTCCTCTTATTATTATTAATATTAATCTAACCTAAATGTGAATCTTGGGCATGAGTATACGGCAGGCCTACAGTGAAGTTATTTATAGGGATTCTAGACTCTGGCCATTGGTGTGAAACTTGGTACTACACTGGAAGAAAGTATTTGAGTTGTAGAGATATGAGAATCATTTGGAATCATAGAACTTTAGAAGTGGAAGTGACTTTGGAAATCATCTTGTCAGGATTTTGTTTTTTGTTTTTTTTTAATTATAAAGATGATCAACAGTATGAATAAATGCAACATTGGGCACAGTGGACTGTACCAAGTACTAAAAGTGAGCAAAAAAAAAAAATGGTGAATGATTCTTTTGCCATGCTTAAATGTGTTATGATGGAGAATTACAACTCCCATGAAATAGTGAAAATCACCCTGTCCTCTTTATAAATGTTGGATGAATTGATGGCTCATAAATATTGGATGAAATGATGAACATAAGAATAGTACTAAAGACACATAGATTATTATTATTAATAGTTGAAAATTTGTTTTGCTTTGTGAAGCCCAATGTATGTTTTCTAGGTTTTAGAACCCAAGATGAAACATACCTGGAATCCCTCAATAGAATCACATTGTTAGATTCATGTGTCTTGGGTTGACATTTTCGATGTGTTTGCACTGCTACAGTTTTTCTTTTTTTTCCATTGGTTCTGTAAGTACATAGATGATAGAATAATATTTGATCTGTCATGTTAATGAATTTGTTATATTAAAAATAAATGAATTAAAGAGGTAAGATCTATGCATCATTTAGAAAAAGCTGTTGCCTAGACAAAGATAATTCAGCTGGCCCTTGCTGAGTTTGGACTTCCTGTTTTACTCACTGTGTGTTAAGGACAATCCAAGTCATCAGCATTTTCTAGGTGACTGGTGGGTTGTCCATAACAGTGCCCTTTCCTTCCATTACAGTACTATATCAAATGTTTCTCCTTCAGAAATGCTATGTGATATAACTATATATAAAATGCAATATACAGTATATTGTATATATATTTGGGATTCCAGCATTTCAAAAGGAACAGCTTGATATTTATTGATGCAAATTGTCATGCCGTTAAGACTTTCTGAACACTAAAAGGCAATCTAAATTTACCAAAAAGAAAAAAAGAAAAACAAGAAAAGAATTGATTGAGTTGTTCTCTCTAGTTTGTATGATAACATTCCACGGGTCTCTGGGCCCCAACCAAGGTAAACTGAAAAAAGGATTAACTGACTATTGCAAAGGCTAATTTACAGAAACCACATGAGGAATTCCTGAGCACAGCCCAGATAACAAAAATATTATCCACGTTGTTTATGGTGGAGTTAGTTTATTAGTTGGAGTGCTTCATTATGTATAAAAGATGCCAGTGATAGTCTCCTAGTCAAAATAAACAGGCATAAAGTGTTCCACATATACAATTTGTAGTGAATAGTTACTTTGCTATTTATTTAATAATTGACCATAAATGGAGTCAAAGTGCAAAGGGAAAAACTAAAAAAGCAGTCCACTAAGGGCTTTTTGAAAGATTGATAAATAATGTGGAATCTCAATTAGGCTGTAGAAGGAATGCAGATATTAAAAATTTGGTCAAGAATCTAATTAGCTGGAGGTAATTAAACAGTCTCACACGGGGTCATTAATCTTTTCCACAGACCTTTGATGTTTTGCACACTGTCTCCTAGTCATTAATAAAATTCATAACACTCCACTTTGTGCTGTTTTATCATCATGTTTTTTCTCCGTAAGAGCATAGAGCAAGTGTCATTGTATCACAAGGGACTTACTTTAGTTAATTTCTTTTCCTCCCCCCATGCTTGTTCGGATTAACCATTTAATGATCCAAACGAAAAGCAAAGGCACATTTAAACTTGTCTTTAACTTTAGTAAGTAATACAGTTTCATAATTTTGTCATCATTACTTTAAAAAAGATGAGATCTCTATTGTTCCCATTCAAATGTTTCTTAGAAATGGTAAATTACAGTGGAAGTACATTTAGTTATCTGGAGATTTACATAGTCACATATTAAACTTGTAGCTTCTCAAAAAGCAGAATAATTATTTAATTAAGGAAAACAGACTAAGTGGAAATTGTAGAATACAAACTGTACATTGAGCAAGAAGAGAGCATAATGTCATTTCAACAGTGCTTTGTTCTGATAAGTTTCAAAGTAATACCATATTCAGAACTGGCTGGGTTGTAAAAGACAAGAAAATACAAAGATTGCATTTAGAAAATATGATTCCTGTGATTGGAAGAAAATATTTTATTCATTTTCATAAATGCAATGTTTGTGTATGTGTTAATTTTATTTCAGTCTTTTAACTAAATACATTTCTGAAAAAAAATGAAACCCGTTGTTTCACAGAATTGATTGCATTTGTAATAGAACCTGTTACTCCAAAAGCCATTCTACCTGTCCCCTGGTAGACTATATTGAATTATCAGAGAATGCTAAAAGAGATGAAGTAGTTCTGAACATTTGACTGCAGGGATAATGCTCTCACAATGATGGCATAAGAGAATATATAGGAAATGAGTTAGTTATCTCAGAACACCTGAAGACTTCATAAGCATTCATTTAAGAAATCCATAGAAAGGAAGTCTGCAGCATATTAAATACAAAAAAATGCTATTCTGTATTAACTGGTTGTTTCTGATTGGAAGGTTTTCAAACTAAACAAAAAACAAAACTATAGATATATGTCTATTTAATAGAATAAATCTTCCTAGAAAAAAATTACTTGTTTTCTGAATTTTAGGAATTGTTAGATATTAACTCAACTTCTGATATTGTATTTTGTGGGGGTGAAATCATGACATATTTTCTTTTTAAAAAATAAATGCTCATCTTCCAAATAATTAGCATTGTTCTTTTTAAAAAAAGTCATTTTTTTACCTAAAATCACACATAATATTTGCATGAAATTAAATTCTATTTCTTGAAAATATCATTATAACAAACTGTAACATTTCAATATATATATACCTTTATTTGTTTAAACATCAAGAGAAAATAAATACATTTAGAAAAGAAAAATGTGTCATTAGCATTATAAAGAGAAAGCTTATATGAAAGAAAAATGTCTTTGACTACTCACTAACAGTGCATTATGTAAGATTGAGACACAATCTATTAGGCATAATATGAAGAGAGAAAACATCTCAACTTCACATACAAAAGGAGTTGCTTAGAAAATCCATGTGAAATCCCCAATCAAAAATAGAAACACCCACTCACATTGATTAAAATTTAATAGTGATTTGACTAATCAGGATGTTTATTCTGAGCAATTACATAGTAAGGCTAATTGTTAAATTTGTACAGCTTTGTTATTCTCAATTCTCCAGTGACATAAATTTAAAACAGGTTGAAGTTAATGACTAAAAGAATGTAAATAAAATAGTTAAGTGTTTTAAAATATTAAAGGGCTTAATACCACGCTGGAGTAACAAAAAAGGTTTAGATCACACTGTGAACATCAGACCTCCTGTGTTAGAGTCTGCACTTTTGTTTGTGGAGCAATTAATTATCTTAGGTGAGGTTCTGAATTGGATATCTGTTTTTAAAGATATAAAGTAAATTTATACAACACAAAAAGTATAAATGGAATTTATTTGACTGCATTTGCATACAAATTTAAATGTATTTTACATTTTAAATAGGTATCCTTGTGACTATGTGTCTGTGTGAGTTTTAGGTATGTAATTTTTATTGGATATATTTCATGTAGGAGATATCGTCTATCTTAGAGAAAAAAATAACAATGGACACACATATTAATGTAATTTATCATTGTGTGGCATATAAAAGCACACATCTTAAAAAGCAGTTTTAAAATGTAATGATTTAACTGTAAATAAAAAACTATGTATTTAATAATAAATGGCATCAAAGTTGCATTTTCATGAGAAAATAAACTCCATAAATATAAAAGCATTTAGAAGTTTGTTGTTTTAATATTTAAGTGGTTTATATGCTATATTTGTTATTAGCTAACTGGATATTAATGTCTGCTTTGAATAGTCTGCTCAAAAATCTAGAAATATATATAATTTAACAGACAAATATTTTCTTTGTTAAGTTTTCTTTATGTCTATTGGTCCTAGAATTTTAATCTATTTTTTTAAGTAAAGAAGAGCGAGGGACAAAAAAGTTCAATAGTATGAGTGAGGTTCAGTACCACCACCCAATTTCCTGGTTAACTGTAAGGTCATTCCCCAAACAGCAGGGCATAGGGGAAATATACAATTCTGGAATCATTATATCATTTCCTGTCCTGTTTCCTGTCAACTGTTCCTGCCAGAAATGGCTAATAATGACCTATTTTCACCAAGCAATAGAAGAAGCTGAAGTCAGAATTATGCTGTAGAATTAGATCTCTTTCCTAAATGTAGTTATAAAATCTGGACTAAAGAGGGCAGGAGATACTCTACAAAAAAAAATCTACAGAGGATCAAAAATAATCTCCGTGAACAAATCATGCATACATTTGAGTATATGATAGTGATTTATTTTCAATAAAATCTGTATAAATGCTTTAATTTCTTTGATTCCTTGACTAACTGGAGTTTCAGCAATATTTGTAGGTGTGAGCTTTCCTTACATTGAGTGTTCAGCTTACTTCACTGCATTTATATTGGATATAGAAGTTTTTAAAACATTCCTTTAGATTGTAGTTTCCTTCTGGGTATATCAGAAGCAAGGAAATTAATAGTAGCCTATAACTAGGAAACATGTCTTTCATTTAGTGTAAAATATGAGGTCTATTTTAATCTTTACTCCATCCTCAAACTTATCTTTTAAAACCCATGACAACATATATCACAAATGAATCTCTCTCCAAATTAATGTGAATTTCCCTGGATATGCAAGCTAAATAGAATTCTAATCTACTCAATGCAGGAACTTCCACTTCCCTTTTGTAAGTTTTATAAATTTATCTGGCAAAATTGAGAATCTGAAATTGGTGTACATACTGAGAAACTGATGAATGATAATGATCATCACTTGTAGGTAGGTATTCAAGAGAAATTGCTAAGAGACAAGGCATGCTAACTTCTTCCTTATTTTCAAGCTGCACACATTTTTATTTTAGTCTGTAGGTATCTAGTTAATCTCACATCTCCAAAAACGTTTATAGATATTTAGGTAATTAAGTAAACTGAAGAAATAGTTCTCTGAAACAAATCATACTGTGTTTTGTATACGGTCAGTATCCAGTTTGTTAAACTTTACAGAATACCAAACTTTCACTTGTTAAAAATGTATCCTTAGAAAAATGTTTAACAGTTATTGGGATACTTCAGTTATTCTGACAATAAATATTTTTCTAACCTAGTTTAATATAAAATTTAAATTCTAATTATGATGTTACATGAAATAATATAATTCTTGTATTGGATCTGAATGTCATTTTATTGACCAAGTAAACTTAAAACTTGAACAGCCAAAAAAAAAAAAATCAAAGTGTTTAATCTTATTGACAGGATAAAATATTCAGGTAGTTGAAGACAGTCATATATAAAGAATTTAACACTGAGTTTAAATGTCTGGAAAATTGCTTTCATCTGGGACAAGTTTTGTAATTCCCCACCTCTCAGCACATCAGAAGTAAATATTGGTCCTGTACACTTGGATTCTTCTAAGCAGTGGACACTTCTATCAGGCAGAGACTAAGGTAAATAGAGGCTAACCTTCTCTGCAATTTAGATGAATGCAAGACTCTGTCACCCGCCAAATCACAAGAACATGGGTTCTAGGCCACACTTGCCCACACCTGTAAATAACCATTTTTTAAATACTGGATCAGTGAATCTCACAGTCCTCCCTAATGTCTGTCATGTGTTTTATTTTTCTGTCTTACAAAGACCAGATTTCTGGTTATTTGGAGAATTGGGGGATAAGAGGCCATCTCTGTTACAGTGAAAATTAGCTTGCAGATAACCAGGATAATAATCAATAAACTCAGGGGCGTAGGTAAACATCATTTTGCATTTATAATAAATTTCTAACAGTGAAAAGAGTATTTAATGCAAGTTTTTCCTAGTGTCTGTGGTGTGCATATTGTATTCTGTAAATCTTCCAAAATGTGATATTCTGAAAATTCTACATAATTAGTTAAAACATTCTCATAACATCTATAGATCATAAAATATTAAAAATTTGTGACTCAGATTTCTGGGTGGCATGTGGGTTATTTTGTGTGTGCTGATGTCCAGGTTCTTTCTGAATGACTTGGTGTCCTGGAACTGAAACCCTCCTAGATTTGAACTTAAAAATTTAGTATCACATTTCACTGTTTTCTTCATACCTAGATGAAGGTCTTTGCCATAGCTACACTTATTGCTTTAAGTCCACATAAGGTACTTCATTATATGCAGTGCCCTCTTGAAATTTACAGCATTTTTTTTTTCATTTGCTGAAAACACATTATTCCATGTGTTGAAGTTTAATTTACTTCAGGTCGGTATTTATTGAGGGCCCACTCAGAAAGTCTGAAGACAGTAAACTAATTTGTCAGAGGAAGCAAACAGACATTTCAGTACCTCATTTTCCTTAAAATGCAGGAATATAATCCCAGCAACTACTGCTTTATAAGACAAGGATAAGAGAGGCAGAAATGATATGGAAACAGCTTTTTTTTTTTTTTTTTTAAATCAGAAAATCAGAAGATACTCCCAGGATTGCATCTTTGATGGTCCTGGATCTATAGTGGGCAGGAACAATATTGGAAATTGTCCATGGAAGTTAGGCAAATAATGCTACTTTAAAATTAGATTCACTGTGTTCTGAATAAAAAATATTGACCTGAATTTTAAACAAATGGTACACTGTGTAAGAGGGAAAACATTAATCAGGGTGTTTTACTTTACTTCATGATAATTTAAGTTATATTTACCTTATAGATGCAATAAAAATGTATAATTCCTAACAAGTTGATTCTTTTTTTTTTTTTTTTAAATTATTTATTTATTTATTTATGGCTGTGTTGGGTCTTCGTTTCTGTGCGAGAGCTTTCTCCAGCCGCGGCAAGCGGGGGCCACTCTTCATCGCGGTGCACGGGCCTCTCATTATCGCAGCCTCTCTTGTTGCGGAGCACAGGCTCCAGACGCGCAGGCTCAGTAATTGTGGCTCACGGGCCCAGTTGCTCCGCGGCATGTGGGATCTTCCCAGACCAGGGCTCGAACCCGCGTCCCCTGCATTGGCAGGCAGACTCTCAACCACTGCGCCACCAGGGAAGCCCAAGTTGATTCTTAAATAGGTGTGACTATGGAATAGCAATGATGATTGTTTTTTAAAGATATACAAATTTTACAAAGTTTAGATAGGGTTAACCTTCAATATAGGTATTTTCAGTATACTTAGTACAATCAAAATGCTAGAGCTTCATTTGTAGATTTCTTCAGATCTCATTTATCACTTTTTCTTCTCCTTTTTCTCTGTCATATAGCTGTTTTGTCCCCAGTTACTCAGCATTATAAGGTAGAGAAATCACAGGTTTTAACCTCATGGAGTATCAATCTCTTTATCTAAAAAAAGAAATAAAAATAATGCCCATTATCACAATTCACTTAGACTATAGTTTCTGGCATTAATTTTATCTCAGTTCCTTAAGAAAGCACTAGAATATTTGAACAATAGCAAGATAATTGGAAAAAATGTACAACCACACTTTTTAAGAAGCTAACAGATCTGGATATATGAAATATGAATTATTTTTAAAAATCAGTCACAACAATTTAGAGCTCTTCCTCTCATGTAGCTAATTTCCTTTGATTGGATTTGTACACAAGTTGGGACCAGTTAACTCTAACACAAGGCTGAATTCAGTACTCCTGGCACTGGCCTTTGCTCCTTCTTCAGGCAGTCAAGATCCACCATTAAGACAAACCAAAGTGGAGGAGCCGGTATCAACCCAGGAGAACAATCAATGAAACTATTTCTAGTTAAGGAGCAGGGAGTTGTGCTGATAGCTAATTTTAGAATTTAAAATGTAGCTTATGAATTTACATTTTCCAAAACTCTTGTGTATTTTTCTATGGAAAGAATACGTAGACAGAAATTATAGTGTTTTATCTTCATCATGTCCTCTGTGAAACCAAAGAAATGGTCAGTGCATCCCCTTAATTGAATGAACTGATATAATTAATTTTATTTAAGGGGAGGTGACTATTCATGTTAAGATGAGAGGGCATTTGAATAAAAATAATAGCTTTTGATATTCATCTAAGCAACCTCCATCAATAGTGCTTGCCATGGGGAACAATGGCAAATGACCTCATTTTCCTTTCTTTTTGGAGATTTTTAGTCTTGTTCTTAAGTGTGTGTAACATATTTCAGAGCATCCTTTCCCTTTAGACTTTTCCATTTCACCTTCTCTTCTTCTTCATTCTTCTTTTTTTTAAATTTTATTTATTTATTTATTTATTATTTATGGCTGTGTTGGGTCTTCGTTTCTGTGCGAGGGCTTTCTCTAGTTGTGGCAAGTGGGGGCCACTCTTCATCGCGGTGCGCGGGCCTCTCACCATCGCGGCCTCTCTTGTTGCGGAGCACAGGCTCCAGACGCGCAGGCTCAGTAATTGTGGCTCATGGGCCTAGTTGCTCCGCGGCATGTGGGATCTTCCCAGACCAGGGCTCGAACCCGTGTCCCCTGCATTGGCAGGCAGATTCTCAACCACTGCGCCACCAGGGAAGCCCTTCTTCATTCTTCTTTTGACTGCCTTTGAATTTTCCCCTGAACTTTGTTCTTTCTGTGAACTTTTAACCCACTATTTGAACTCCAATTTCCTAAGAAGACTCATTAACTTTATAACTGGGATTAGAATACAAAACTAATGTTGGTTTCAGGGAATTGTTCTAATTTCTTTTCACTCTACCCCAAGCTCATTCACTTCAGAGCACGTGCTTGAAATACATCACGTAAAACAACAAAACTAGAATTTAGTTGCTTCAGTCTTTTAAATTTATCATATAGTTTTGTGGGAAGCAATGAAATATACATATTGGAGATGTCTTACAGCACGTGAGGAAAACATAAATTCAGACTTTGAATGAGACATTACTTGGTCTTAGTAGATTTGTTCTATATGGTTAACTGGGTTTATTTCATTTTTGACAATTATTTAAAATTTTTTTAAATGAAATCTTTACAGAGAACAGTTAAATTTAGCAATTTATTATAATGACTTCTTAACTAGAGTAGAAAGATTTACTTTTTAGCCATAATTTTTAAGGAAAAATAAGCTTTAACATCATTCTGTATGCATGGATTTGTGTTCATCAAATTGGTCTTCTGCTTCTTTCTTATTATCAAGTGACAGATTCATTATGTGAAAGTATTCTGTAAATTTGTTCTTTTCACGTAATGAAGTATTTTCAATTAAAGAAATATTTTAATTAAGAAATATTTAGACTTTCAATTATATATATATTTAACTGAAGTATAGTTGATTTACAATATTATATTAGTTTCAGATATACAATATAGTAATTGAATATTTTTGTAGTGGGTTAAAACATACATTTAATGATGAGAAAGTAGTTGGGAAAAAATTCCCCTACTATATGTAGATTTTTATTCTTCTTTTAAAAATGTTGTAGTTTATATACTCTACTGGAAATCCAGCCCTCATATCACATACGAAGAATAAAGCATGTTACCTAGAGTATGAAAATCTTACAGAATGACCTCTAAGGTTATAGCTCAGAAACAAGAGGCCAGATTGCCACTAAACTAGCAGTCTTTCATATGTTCCATATGTCATGTGGGGAGACATGAGTAGTTGTGCCTCAGTAATTATATGTGATTAAGTTATATTTCCTGGAGTATAAAATTTGGACCTATTTGGGGGATAAATTTAAAAACTGGTCTACTTGATAATGTTCTATCTTTCTGCTTGATTTTCTCTTTCATGATATTTACCAATTGTTCTTGAATGTCACCATATGGATGAAACACTGAATAAAACTCTCAGTTTGGTACTGTGCCCATTAAACAAATATACATGGTTTTGAGTCAATCTAGGGTCAAATGGGCTAGGACTATTTGCAACAACAAAGTAATATACTAATAATTCCCATAGCTGCCCAGGGATTGGGAATAGTAGAGAAATATGAGTATTTCTAAGAGATTAATCACATTACTGAGCAATTGGTATGAAAAAACACACTGACGATCAGATTAGATGCTGGTATATATGGGCTGAAAATTGTTCAATCCTCAGAGGATTAGGCAACCTGAATTCTTCCCTTATAGACTAGCACTGATCACTTGGGAAGTAACTGATCCTTAATATAGAAATACCTAGTTTAGAATTAATTATTTTTCTTATAATAAGTAATATTATCACACTGTTTTTAAAACATGGAAAATATCTATAAATGCACAGAGTTTAGAAGTACCTTATTTCTCTTATGTTCAAGATAGTGTTATACTTGGTAGGTAGTGGAAGGGCCAATACAACGTACATACACATACATATATACATATACACATACAGCAAAATAAAACACAAATGATCATGTCTGGCATATGATGCTCTAGAACAAATGGACATCAGAGACTGGGGAGTCCAAATGATGCATATTTTGAGGAAGTATAAATTCAGCACTAAAAAAGACAAGCAAAAATTTGACAGGAAATAGAGCCAAGTTTGTTGCCGAACCACAGATCTTTAGGAAAGTTGAGGAATATTTAAGGGACCCTCTGTCAACCTTAGTACCATTTTGTCTCATGCTCCAGGGATGGTATAGATTACTGGGTATTCATCTGATTTAAAAGAGCTGCTACTTAGCCGACTTGAAGATTGCTAAAGAATTTACTTTGAATCATTGGGTTTAACCTGTTCTGTAGCAGGTGCAGACAAACCCTGCAACACTGTGAAACTTTAGTATGAAAGGACAAAGGAGCTTGACATTTCATCCATTTTGTCGAAGGGTCTTAAACTATGAGAATCAAGGTAGTTTTTAATCTATTTCACATGTATTTCTTTCTCTCCTTGTACACACATATATGGTGTGGCTTGAGAGTTTCTCTTAAGCTGCAATTATTTTGGGACATATTCTCTTAAATTCAAGAAATAGAAGTAGAAAATCAGGCTTGAACTCCTGGCTCTATGCCAATGACTAATAGTTCTCTTCAGCTCTTTTCTGTGCTACTTCTATAACTGGATAGATGATGCTGAATTTTAATGGCTGCTTTGGGGCTTGGGAAATTTATATATAATATATATGGAAAAGAAAGCAATTAAGGACAGGAGATTGTTGAAAGCTTTACTGACTTTCAAGCTGTGAAAAGAAGAGGCCAAGATACCTTATGCTTTTGATGCCTGAGGGCCATGAACCAAAAAGGGAAAGGAGAAAAACATACTCACATGTTGGGACTCTGATTTGAAATCCCTTTTCTTCTTTCCATCTATGGGTACCCAAATAGGGTCAAAAAGCCAGCACCTCAGTTATTTTGCTGAAAGGGTAACAAATGTCTCAACTTTCAGCACACATTCCCACCATAAGTGAAAACTAAGTAAGTTGAGCTTCAAATCACTAATGCTTTCTTCCTGTTACAACTGTAGCCTCATGGTGAACTTTAGAAACAGGTTCGTATTTTTCATAATAATTTTCCCCTGACATAAGTGGTAGATAATTAAACTAAATTCTTCCCGTCAAGAGTCAGGTTTTTTCTGCAGTAGAATAAATCAGATTGGTTTGAAATCTGATCCAAGGTTCAATCAAATGTTATCTCTTCTTTAAAAAATGGTATCCATGTCAGTCATTGCATGTATTGTTTGCATTTAGGAGAAGCTATGAGCTCATGTTATGACCAATACTATCATCTTGTGAAATCGCAAGTGTGTCTTGATTTTTTTCAACTTTAAGAAAAGGAAAACAATTCTCTCTATGTGCCTCATGAAACTCTTTCAGCACCACCATTATAAATCTTAGATGGAATAGAATTGAGATTAGTCAGAATAGCTCCTTGTGGACAACTGCCAAACATCAAAGCAAGGCAAACAAACTATATAAATTCTGTAAACACACTAATTTGGATTTGTAAGAACAATTTCAGTCTTTTAAGCAGGAAAAAGGAAAAAAAGTCTTGTAGGATAGATTTCAAATATTGTTGGGACTAAATATAATGGAATAAGGTGGAAAAATTATCACAAATTTTATTAAGTATTAATTTATTAAAAGTGTGGAGGATGTATATTTATATTACTTCTAAAATCTATTACTGATTCCATACAGTCAAAACTTTTTCTGATGCTCAAAAATGTTTAAGTTTGCAGTATATTTGAGTTGTCCACACTATGTTTCACAATTCCATACACATGATTGTCTGATCCATGGTTTATATTTATTATAGACCTGTTTACACATCATACTGTCATTCAAATTAAAAAGATATTAATCCTGTTTGCAAAAAGTAAAATCATGATACTGAAAATAAAAGCCAAGAAAAGCAATAAAACCCCAAATTTATGTTATTTTGCTATTTTTCTGATTTGTGTGTTATCATTAATTTTTAAAACTTTGTTCACAGCTCTGTTTCCTTTGGACTGCTAAACATGCTATTATGTGCTTACCTCATCACTGAAGAATGGTAAATCTCTAATCTCACTCAATTTAGTGCTTTTCCATTCTGGTACTAAATTGTCTGAAAGAAAGCAAACACCCAGTCACTATAGTAACTTAATTTTTTACAGTACCATACCTTTTCTGAGCAAGTTTTATATGTTATCTTACTTGATCCTTATTTTTTAATTCTGTAGGTAGGTGGAAAAGCTATTATGGTTAGTTGGAAAAACGGAAACTGGTACATAAAAGGAATGTGACATTCCTAAAATCACAGAAGTAGTTTCTTATTTTTAAGAACACATTTTTATTCTGTACAAATTAAAATAAGTGCCCTGTTTATTTAATCCCTCTGCCAAGGTAGGCATATTATCTTCACTTTACATTTGAGGAAAAAAGAGCTTAGAGTTATTTAATTTGCCCAAGTTTATGCAACTAGCAAGTGGTAATATGAGATTCTAACCTGGCTAAGGCTGATTTTAAAGGCCATTCTTCTTTAAATATATATAGCCTTTAGATTGGTCTAGTTTTTGTGTTCCAAATAGTGCTTTCAACTAGTCATAGCTTCCCATTTTTTGTGTGGCAATTATGACTCCTACCCAATTAATAGAACTCAGTTTAATAAAATCATAAATATTTGTAGAGAAATAATTCTTCTTCCAGATGATTAAATTTTTTTTAAAATTTATGTTCTACTAATTGTCACATTACAAAAATCTGACTGGTCTTGGTAAAGAAGTATTGTGTCTGTGCATAATGGGTGGCTATCATTGCAGAAAGGAAAAATAAAGCTAGTTAGAATAAAATTTCAAGCTAAGTTTGGGATTTTTTTATCTTATTAAACATAAATTATGTGTGCCCAATATTCACATAAAATAAACATAAAATACAATAATAAAATAATGTTCTTGTAACAACTAACCAGGTTAGGAAATAATATACATATTATTGATATTTCTGTGTTCCTTGCTCCAATTTATTCTCCATCCTCTTTCTGCAAAAGAATACCATAATCCTATATTTAGTATTAATCTATCTCACTTATGGCTATATAAATCAAAATATGTGTATTTGTCAACAAACAGCATGTAGTGTTATGTTTTATATTTCAAAGTATAAAACCACCCTTTCAAAGCATAAGAACACATGGCCTGCCTTAAACTCAGGTTGAATGAGGGTAACAGATAAAAGGTCCTGACCCACATCATCAGCTGAGTAATCTCTCTAGTAACAAGCAGCAGCAAAGTGTATCAACAGAGGGAGGACAAGAGAGTGGGGAGACCACATCTGTGGCACAGCATGTAGTTAAGGGTACACCTGAGGATAGAACAAGGACAATGAGAAAATCCTTCTAACTCTGGAGCCACCACCCTAAGTTCAACCAATAGAATCTCATCACTAAAGAAATTTGAAGCCTGTTGTGTCCTGAAGTTATCATAGCAAGAGAGAGAGAGAGAGAGAAAGAGAGAGGGAGAGGGAAAGATATAAACAAACCAGCTAAAACCCCATACTAACAGCCTGGTAGAAGAAGAGATATGCCCATTGCAGGAATGAATATTATTTTCTTCATTCTCTACTTTTTTATACCTTATCATCAACATTTAATAAAAATTACAAGACAAAAAAAGGAAGAAAAATTTAAAAAATTTTCTTCACCCACTGAAGAGAGAAAGTTATAAAGTCAGACAGATATTATCCAGATATTATTGAACTGAATAACCATGAGTGATATGTTAAAGGATTTCACAGAATGGGCAATATGAAAGAACAAATGGGGAATTCAACAGAGAGATGAAAACTAGAAAAAGAGTTAAATAAAAAAATAAAAATGAAAAGGCAACAAAAGTGAAAAATGACTTCAAAGAGCTCACTCTCAAAACAGCTGAAGAAGGTAATCAAAATTGAAAGCTAACCAATAAAATTATCAAAATATAATCACAAAGAAAAAAGAAAAAACAGAGCATCCAAAAACTGTAATGAGATGAAAAAACAAACAAACAAAAGCATACACAGCTGTAATACAATATCAAATAGTCTAACACACGTTATTAGAGTCTCACAAGGAAAGGAGAGAAAGAACATGGAAGAGGAAAGGTTTGAGAAATAGTAGCTAAGAAATGTCCAACAATAATGAAAGGTATTAAAACACAGAGCTGAGGAGCTCAGGGAAACCCAAGCAGGATAAATAAGAAAACACACATACACACTCTTAGAAACATAATATTCAAATTTTCAAATTGCTTAAAAAAGGAAAAGATAAAAGGAACACCTTGCAAGCAGCCAGAGAGAAAATGAAAATAAGAAATGCAGCTGACTTCTTCTTAGAAACTATGCAAACCCAATGACAATAAATGAATATTTAAAGTACCAACATGAAAAAAAACTGTCAACTCAAAATTCCATACCTAGCAAAAATATCTTTCAAAAAATAAAGGGAAAAATGTAAACTATTATTTATTTGTTATTTTGCTTACATATTCTTATGTTACTTGTTTATGGGAACTCATTGTTATGTTTTTAAGACTTCTGTGTTGTTATACATAACTGGTTTATCTAGTTTGTCTATCATATAACATTTTTTATATATATAAACTCAATTTTAAAATCCATTTTTTGCTGATGGACATTGAGTTTTTATAATTTTTCTCTATTTAAATATTACTGGAGTAGCATTCTTAATAAGTGTCTTCTGGTAATTAATGCATGAGATTTTCTCTATGGTGAAAGACTAAGTGTGGAATTTCTAGTTAAAGTGTAAGTATTATAAATGTTTGACTTTAATAGATAACAACAAATTGCTTTGCAAAGTGTTTAAACAATTTACATTCCCACTGGCAGTGTACAATAATGTCAGTTATAGTTATCCTAAATTCTTTTCACAATGTGTAACATCAGGATTTTTAACATTTTGTTACTTACTGAAAATACAGATTCATTCTCACTGTCATTTTTACTTACAGTTTCTTGATTAGTAGTGAGGTTGCAGGGTTTTTTTTTAATGTTTATTGGAAATGTAATTTCTTCTACTGTGTATCAACTATTTTAATATTTTATCATTTTTTTCTAATAAGTTTTCTTTGTCTTATTAATTGGACAGAAGTTGTCTTCTATGCAGTAATCCTCTGGATTGTAAATAGTTTTTATGCAATCTATTTTTTCATCTTTTTGTGAAGTCTTTTGATGCATGGGATATCCTTATTTCATATAACTCAGTGTATCAATCTTTCACTCTTATGGTTTTTAGTTTTTAGGTCTTATTAAAAAATTGACCTCTATCTTGTAGTCATAAAAACATTTTTTCTTGATGTTTCAAATTTTACCTTTAAATCTTAGATCTTATGTCTAATATTTATTTTCGTATACTATGTAATGTAGTGAGTAAATCTTTATTTTCCTTACGACAAGCTCTCCCAAAATCATTAGACCGTTTATTCCCCACTAAGTTTCCAGTTTTATGAAGGTTTTAAGGAAATGTAACAAAATGCACATGTTTAAATTGTATAAACTGATAAATTTATATATATGCACTCATAAAATCATCACTACAATCAAGAAAAAGAACCTGTCACCCCAAAATTCTTCATGTCCCTTTGTAATCTCTCTCTCAAGACCATCCTTGTCCTTTCTGCCCCTAAGCAACCACTTCATATACTTTTTTCTGTTTCCCAATTTCTATCTTATCTTCTGGGAAGCTCATTACGTGTATATTAGGCTGCTTGACATTGTCCTACAGCTCACTATGATCTGTTCATTTATTTTCAGTCCCTTTTATCTGTGTCTCATTTTGGACACTTTTCATTGCTTTATCTTCAGTTTCACTAATCTTTTCTCTTGCAAGTCTAATCTACTGTTCATCTCATTCTCTGTGTTTTTTAATCATTTTTCATCTCTACAAATTTGATTTGGTCATATTTTATATATCTTATATGTCTGAATTTAACATGCTCAATCTTTAACTTCTTGAACATTTGGAGTATATAATTCATATTTTTTGTTTTAATGTTCTTAACTAATAATTAATTTCTATTGAATAACTTCTCTTTATTATGGGTCATATTGTTTTATTTCTTTGCATGCCTGGAAGTTTTTTATTTGATTCTAAACATTGTGAACTTTACCTTGTTGGGTGCCAGGTATTTTCATATTCCTACAAATATTATTAAGCTTTTGTTTTGGGTATGCAGCTAAGTTACTTGAAAATACTTTGCTCCTTTCAAGTTCCTTCATTTAAGTTTACTGTTAGGATCAAGATCAGAGAAGCCTATAGTCTTGGCTAAATTTGACTTACTATTAAGCCATACTTAAGTAGACTCCCTGGTTTTTCATTAATTACAAGGTTTTTCCATTCTGGTTGGTGGAAAACACAAACTAGTTTTAGTCTCTGTTCAGCTCTAAGGATTTTTTTTTTCCTCTAATCTTTTTAGATGGATATTTCTGGGACCTCAGGAAATTTCTGTTCCAAAATTCTAATCAGTACTCAGCTGAAGACTTGAGAATGACCTTCTATAGACCTATAGAACTTTATCTTTTGTATCTTTCTCCTTTCTGGTCCTCTGACCTATGAACTCACACTGCTTTGGTCGCTTAGGACTCACAACTTTATTTCTTCAAGTCAGGGAGACTTCTAGGATCTACTAGGGTCTCCTTCTGCTTCTGCTTTTGTTTTTGTTTTTTGCTGCCTCTGTGACTTACATATTTTCCCCAGGCAGTAAGTTTAGACAATCAAAGGGCTCACCTTGTTTGTTTCCTCTTTCTCAGTGATCACTTTCCTGCACTGCCTAATGTCTGAAAGTAGTTTTCTCATAAATTTTTCAGTGTTATGGTTGTTTTAGGCACAGAGGCTAAATCCACTCCCTGGTACTGTTTCTTAGCCAGTAGTGGAAGATTGCTCTGTTTAAAGTTTCTATATATGTACGGTGTTCTGTTCTGATTCATTGATCCATTTATGTATCTCTACATAAATTCCACACTCTCTTCATACTATAGATTTATAAATATATTTGTAACTTATAGAGAAAATTTCTTCACTTTCATTTTCCTTCAAACTTTGTTTCATTGATTCATAACCCTATTGTTTTTATATAAAATTTAAAGTTAGTTTATAAAAAAATTCCCATTGTAATTTTTATTGGAATTACATTGAATTTAGAGATTAATTTGAGGAAATTAAAAATATGAAAAATTCCCATTCATGAACATGGTTTTCCTGTCCACTTATTTAGGTCTTCTTATCTTTCAATAAATTTGTAAATTTTTTCTATAAAATTTCTGAATATTTTTCTAGTATTTATTACTTATTATTTATATATTATTTTGAAAATTCTACATGCATTTAAATTACAATTTCTAATTGTTTTGTGTCTGAAGGAACAAGTTTAATTTTTGATTGTAGGCCTAATAGAAAACTGCTAAATTTTCTTATTAACCTAATAATCTATATAGATGATTTTATCCTCTATGAATAATGACATGTAATTATTTCTTTCCATATATATTCACTTTCTTTATTCTTACAGTGTTTGTTACACTAAATAATGGTAGCAGAAATTTTTTTCTTGTTTCTTTAATATCTGAATTTAATTAGGTATGTTAATAGATTATCTAGAATTTAAATAGGCTCATACTTTTTTTTTTTTAAACATCTTTATTGAAGTATAATTGCTTTACAATGGTGTGTTACTTTCTGCTTTATAACAAAGTGAATCAGTTATACATATACATATGTTCCCATATCTCTTCCCTCTTGCATCTCCCTCCCTCCCACCCTCCCTATCCCACCCCTCTAGGTGGTCACAAAGCACCGAGCTGATCTCCCTGTGCTATGCGGCTGCTTCCCACTAGCTATGTATTTTACATTTGGTAGTGTATATATGTCCATGCCACTCTCTCACCCTGTCACATCTCACCCCTCCCCCTCCCCAGGCTCATACTTTTATGATAAATCCAACCTGATCAATTTAAAAAATAAATTGCTAGACTTGAACTGAGGATATCTTACATAGAGTGGCAGCCATGAGTATACCTACAGACCTCCAACTTCCAGGGAACAATATTGTCTAAAGGTTGAGTTGCACTCTGAAATTCATTGCCTCATTTGTAACAGGCACAGGCTTCACATAGGCCACAGGTTCTTACCAACCAATGATTAGTGTAGCAGGGATACAATCATACAATCATAACACTGGACCAATTTTGGAAACAGGAGACTCCTCTGATGGTGGACTTTGGCTCAAACTCTCCCTGAAATTCTTGCCAAACCATTCTTATACTTCCTGGTATTATATGATGCTTTCATTCAACCTTCCTTCCCTATCTCCTTCACTCAGGATCAGCCTTTCCTATTTTCATCCTTGTTTTCTCTCACAGACATTTCCCCTATTGAAATTCTTGTATGTTTAATCCCATCTTGATGCCTGCTTCTTGGAAGACCTAAATTTAATAAAAATGGTACTGCTACTGGGATAGTCTGAGAAAGGAGGCTACAAGATTGGGATATGGGAATGACTCATTCACAGGCAGGATGGCAATTTGGTTGGTAGGCAGGGCATGCAGTTTACTTAGAAAAATGTGGTGCTTCAATTGCTGAAAATTTTACCAACAGTAATCTGGGAAATTTTCTCCATAGAGGGAATACAATGGTAGGTATAAAGTTGTGGAAAGTTGAAATATATAGGAGTAACAATGCCTACAAAGACAGCAGAGTTGGCTGGTTACTGCTATGATGTATTTAAGCCCTGTAGAGGATAATGAAAGACTGAGACCTCTTAACAAGCAGTTAATGTAAGAATCACAGAAGGCACTATCTCCAGCACTGGAAGGGCTGACACAGATGAGCAGCAGACTGAAGACCTAATTGTAAGAGCTCAAGCACTCTATAGACATTTGACTGCTCAGCAAAGCAGATCTGTTATGTGAAGGGTGAGAGGAATCTGATATCCTGAAATATGATACGGAGATACAAGTTGGGATATCCCCAAGGATATTGACTCTGCAACTTGCCTGGACTTTGCAGGCTTCCAGAAATGGTCCATCCTTTTAAAAAATGATGTAGCATCTAGCTGTGCTGGAAGATTCTGCAGAAGTCTCTCTCCCACAGACAAAAGGTGGCCCCTCAGGAGCTGTTCCTACCTGCTCTCATTGCTGCCAGGCCAAAAAAACCCAACAACCTAGGGTTAAATCTCAGCATAATTTGCCTTGAGGATGTGCTGGGCTTGATAAGGGAGGATAGAGACTGTAACTCTAAATAATTGCAAGGTTTAGGTGGCATGTATTGACAGGGATGAAGGAAGTACTCCTAAGACTGGTTCTTCGAGGCTACTTGACCAAGAGGATCAGAATGTAAGATTAGACCAGCAAGATTTCATTGAATTAGTGACACTTTTTCAGGACACAGAATTTAGCACATTGGGAAAACCCCCACAGGATGGGGTCAAACTTGCCATTTGGGTTGCTCTTAGAATCTTGGAAATATAATGGTCAGCTTTCAGTGAAGTAGAAATGTCTACGTTACCCTGGCAGATGGTAGAAAAAATAATAGGCTGGGGTAGGTGGAAACGCTAGAATGACTATATTATGTAAGGGCAGAAGATTCACCAAAAAATTATGTTCAATGGGAAGACTCAGTGGATGCAACATTCACTAAGGAATTCATAAGGAATATGCTGATAATAGAGGCACCTGCATCACTGATAAGTTTGTTGATGGTTCTCCTCTGCAGGGGAGGGTAGTTGGAAAGGCAGTCAGATAAAGCTGTGCTTGTTAACATCCATGATAACAAAGTAATAGAGGGGAAGTAATTGTGCTTAACTACGAAGAGTCAAGAGGACACAATTACCGTGAAGACCGGAAAGATTGTACAGACGTCTTTATGGAAAAGGATCATAGAACATCTAGGGAATAAAGTGATAGGTGTCCAACAAGGGTGTTGCTTAACATCTTTGATCAATAAAACAAAACAAAAGAATGGAGGATGAGGAGGGTGAGACCAGTCTCCTAAGTTAAAAGTCATGGTCCTTTGCTCAGTTTCTGGATATGAGCCAGTTTTCATACGCAGAGTCCACTGGATCTCTAGAAGGAAGGACCCGGCAACACCATGGCAGGTATATAAAATGATGATTACCCCATTCTTACCCAAAGGACCCTCAGTACTTATCATTTACTTGGGTAACTATAAATTGGAAAAGGGGGAATGTCCAGACATTTCAGGGATTACTGAACATATGTTCTAAGTTGACATTGTTATCTGGATACCCAAAGAATTATCATAGTTCCCCTAGAATGGGGGCCTATAGGAGGTAGATAATAAATGTAGTATTTATTTCCAGTACTCACACTAGACTGCAGTAAGTCCTCCTTCCAGTAAACCCACTGGATCCACCACCTATATACTGGTATTTCCTCAATCCTTGAAAACTTAATTAGAACCTATGTGCTTATCAGTTAGTGTAACCCTATATTGGGCCACTAATCTGTTGAGAAAGAGTGATCATAGTGGGAAAGGTCATATGGAATACTCTAAGACTATCCAGATCCCTCCCTTTCCCAAGAGAGTAAATCAAACACAGTACTGTGAATGATGTCACAAAATATGGTAGAGTAGGGAACTCCACTGAAACAACCATGAACTGGCAAAGATGGACATAATTGATTTTTCAGAACTCTGAAATTTAATCCAAAACTTACAGCAATCAGAGGACTGCTTAATAAGAAGGATATAGACCCAAAACCATGGAAGGAGGAGGCAAAAAGAGGAAGTCTCTTTTTTTAGGAATAAGCGCTTAGAGGCCCTCACATACACCATGGGAAGAAGGAGGACAACATTTATGCCCAGAACCAGACTCATGCATAAAGAGATCTAGGAATACCTCTAGGCTTGCACCCTTGGCTGATCCGCAGGTTCCAAACAAGCAGGAGGTGCAAGAAAAGGCAAAGCTGTAGGCAGCCTGTTTAGCATTGAAGGGATGTTCCAGTTTGTATCAATGCTATGATTGATTGGAAGGGTAGAATTCTTTTCTTTCTCTTTGTGACTTCAAGCATTTAAGAAAATCTCTGCCTGGCCACTGGCTGACCACTGAGTTAAAGGAATAAACACTTCAGTGACCGCCAAATGCAGTGAATATATTCTTTGAAAAATTGTTTAGAAAAGTCACGACAAAAGGACAGCACTAAACAATCAACAACAGCAAACTCCGGGGAAATTTTACAGAAAAACAAACTGACAGAAATGTGTCCCTGAGGAAGCCCAGACATTGGACATACTAGACAAAATTTTAAGTCAACTGTCTTAAATGTGCACAAGGAGCTAAAGGAAACCATGGGCAAAGAAGATGGACAGGGAGTCATGGCTTACCAGAGTACAGAATTAAGTGTTTTATCATGGGAACCAGTGCCAGGGTAGGAAAACCTGAATTGACAAATTGCTGGAAGCTTAGTGAGGATAGCTCTGAGAGTTAAAAACTCCAGGGAAAACCAATCATAAGGGTATCTCCGCATTATTATGAGATTTATCTTCAAGAGCTTCACTAGGTTCCTACAGTAAATATTGGAGAAAAATCCCCTTGTCCTTCCTGGAGGGGGAGAGGAAAAAAAGCATTTTGAAATAAACCACAGCACTGTTCTAAATAAGGCCTGCCCTCATGGGAATCCAGTTAATCAGAGACTAACCTGTTGGGGTATTATCAGACACTAATTGATTTGGAGGAATGAAAATACTCAACTCCATCCTACTCTAGCCTTCTATATGGGAGAAGGGAATACCCAACTCCAGCTCACTCTATCCATCCTGTTCCACCTAAGGTGGGCGATAGAGACTGAGAAACACTTATGAAGTTCACAATCCACTGACGGGCTCACCAAAAAGAATGAGACCTAATCATAGGACTACAGAATTCTTCCCCCACCCCGACACCTCACCACCAGATTATTAAAGGTCTCTTTATATAATTTTCTTTTACCCAGTACAACATGTCCAGCTATCAAGAAAAAAATCACAAGGTATACCAAAAGGCAAAAAAAAAAGAAAAACATAATTTGAAGGGACAGAACAAGCATCAGATCCAGATACGTCAGGAATATTAGAATTATCAGATGGGTAATTTAAAACAACTATGATTAATGTGCTAAGGGCTCTTACTTGATAAAGTACACAATATACAAGAACATATGGGCAATGTAAGCAGAAAGATAAAAATCCTAAGAGCCAAAATGAAATGCTATAGGTAAAAACACTGTAACACAAATTAAGAATGACTTTGATGGGCTCATTAGTAGACTGGACTCAGATGAGGAAAGAATCTCCGAGCTAGAGTCAGTAGAACTCTTGAAAACTGAAAAGAAAAGAGAACGAAGAACTTAAAGGAATAGAACAGAATATCCAAAAACTATGGTACAACTACACAAGGTATAATATACTTGTAATAGGAATACCAAAGAAAAGATATAAAATAATAGAACAAATATTTAAAATAATAATGACTGAGAATTTCCTCAGACTAATGTCAGACACCAAACCACAGACCCAGGAAGCTCCAGAGAACAGCAGACAGGATAAACATCAAAAAATAAATAAATAAAATAAAAATACATCTAGCCACATCATACTCAACGTATAGAAAATTAAAGAGAAAGGAAAAGTCCTGAACAAAGTCAGAGGAACAAAGCACCTTACCTATAAAAGAGCAAAGATAGGATTTTATCCAACTTACCTCGGAAATCATTCAAGCAAGAGCAGAGTGGAGTAAAATTTTTAAAGGGTTGAGAGAAAAAACACCAACCAAGAATTCCCAAAATTATCCTTCAAAACTTAAGGAGAAATAAAGACTCTTTCAGACAAACAAAAACTGAGGAAATTTGTTTCTAGTATACCTGCCTTTAAAGAAATGTTAAAAGAAGTTCTTTAGAGAGGCAGAAAAGAATATAGGTTGGAAACTCAGTTCTGCATAAAATAAGGAAGACCATTTCAGAAGGAATAAGAGAAGATAAAATAAAAACTTTTTTTCTTATTTTTAACTAATCTAATAAAGACTATATATAAAAGCTCAGAGCTAATATCATACTCAATGATGAAAATCTGAAAGTTTTTCCTCCAGAACCTGGAATAAGACAAGGATGCCTGCTTTCACCACTTTTATTCAACATAATACTGGAATTCCTAGCCAGAGAAATTGGGCAAGAAAAGAAATAAAAAGCATCAAAATTAGAAAGAAGTAAAATTACCTCTGTTTGAAGATAACATGATCTTTTATGTACAAAAACCTAAAGATTCTCCCCAAATCTATTAAAACTAATAAATGAATTTAGCAGTTTCAGGATACAAATCCACACCTAAAAATCAGTTCAATTTCTATATACTTCAATGAACAATATAAAAAAGAAATTACAGAAACAATTCCATTTACAATGACATCAAGAAAAAAAAAATAGCAAAAAACCAAAAAAGCAAGAGACTTGTACACTAAAAGCTACAAAAAGTTGTTGAAAAAACTTAAAGAAGACCCAAATAAATAGAAACACATCCTTTGTTCATGGATTAGAAGACTTTATGTTGTTAAGATGTCAGTACTATCCAGAGTGATCTACAGATTTAATGAAATAGATTTATTCCAATCCCAACATCATTTTTTACAGGAATAGAAAATTCCATCTAAAATTCACATGGAATTTTAAGGGACCCCAAACAACCAAAACAACCTTTAAAGTCAAGAACAAAGTTGGAGGTCTCACATTTCCTAATTTCAAAACTTAATACAAAGTTACAATAATCAAAATACTGTGGTACTGGCATAAAGACAGACATACAGACCCATGGAATAGAACAGAGAGTCCAGAAATAAACTGTCAAATATATGATCAAATGATTTTTGGTAAAAGTGCCAAGATCATTCAGTGGGTAAAGAATAGGCTTATCAATGCAAGGGGCTATATATTTACATGCAAAAGAATGGAGTTGGACTCTTATCTCACACAATATACAAAAGTGAACTCAATGGATTGTAGACCTAAATGTAAGAACTCTTACAAGCAAACATAATATAAGTAAATATTTGTTATCTTGGGTTAGGTGATGTCTTGTTAGATATAAAACCAAAAGCACAGTGACAAAGGAAAAAAACTGGATTTTATCAAAATAAAAACTTTTGTGCTTTAAATAGTATCATCAATAAAGTAAAAAACTATCCAAAGTGGGAAAAATATGTTCAAATTATATATCTGATAAGTAAAACTGGGGAAAATATCTAAATAGGTATTGTCCAAAGAAGATATATAAATGACCAATAAATACAAGAAAAAATGCTCAAAATCAGTAGTCTTTGGGGAAGTGCTAATCGAAACCACAATGAGATACCACTTTACACCCACTAGGTTGGCTCTTCTCAAAAAGATGCTTTAAAACACATATTCATGAGAATGTGGGGAAATTGGGATTCTCATACATTGTTGATAGAAATTTATATTGTGACAGATGCTTTGGAAAACAGTTTGTCATTTCTTCAAAATGTTAAATATGAAACATATGACTCAGCAAGTCTACTCCTTGATATATACCCAAGAGAATAAAAGCTTATTTCCATGTAAAAACTTGTATGTGAATATTTAGAGCAACATTATTCATAATTGTGTAAAACGGAAACAACCCAGATGATCATCTGATGACTATATAAATAAAATGTGTGATATAATCATATAATGGAATATTATTCAGCAATGAAAATGTCTAAAGTACTGATGCATGCTACAACCTAGGTGAACCTTGAAAACAGTATGCCAAGTGAAAGAAACCAGTCAAAAATGACTACATATTGTATGATTCTTTTAAAATATATGAAATGTCCAGAATAGACAAACTCATAGTGGCTGAAAATAGGTTAGTAGTTTCTTAGGGCTGGTGGGAGGTGGGAATGAGAAGTGATACCTAAGAGGTACAGGTTTCATTTTAGCATCATGAAAGTATTCTAAAATACAGTTGTAGTGATAGTTGGGTGTATATATATATATTTGCTATATATTTGCTTATATCATTTGGGGGATTTTTCTGCCCTCTTTAGTTGTTAATGTACATGCCTGTTTCATAAATGTACAATTAAAAACAAAACCTTGGGGATATTGCTATAGAGTGAATGTTTTGTGTACTCCCCAAATTTATATCTTAAATTTTAATGTGCAGTGTGATGGCATTTGTAGGTGAGGCCTTTAGGAGGTGATTATGTCATGAGACTGGGGTCCTCAAGAATAAGTTTAGTGCCCTTGTAAAAGAGACCCTAGTGAGCTCCTTACTGCTTCAACCATGTGAGGACAGAGTGAGAAAATGATTGTCAGTGAACCAGGATGTGAACTCTTACCAGACACCAAATCTGCTGGTGTCTGGATCTTGGACTTCTCAACCTCCAGAGCTGTGGAAACTGTAGTTTATAAGCCACCCAGTCTATGGTATTCTGTTATAGCAACCCTAACTTACTAAGCAGATATTATGCAAGTTATGAGGAAAATAAAGTATATGAGATTCCCTGGGAAAAGATTCCCTGATGCACATCTTGCATCATCAACTTTTTTTGTACTCATTTTATACTGTTATATTTATTTGAAAATAAGGTAGATATAGAGTACATGCAGTATTTTTAAGGATTTTAAAGAAAATTGTAAGAATCCAAAGAAATATTATGCTTTTGATAGACCATTTCAGCCAGATAGCACATAAATAAACACACATATTGTCACATATAACCCTTCCCCAAAGTATGAGCACACAAACACACAGCCCCATTTGTCTCTTGCTCTTTCTATCAGAGATACTAAGTTGGAAAAGTTTGTAAAACTCTGCCTTATAATATATTGAAATAATGACCCTTTCTTTAGCTTAGAGGGCAAGGGCCCACTGCCAGAGGTAGACGTAGGCTTGCTAAAGATGGCACTTGCCCAATGAAGCCATGCCATGAATTTTCTACTGTAAGACTCCAAGTTGAACTTATATCCAATTTCCTAAAACTAGATTACCTTGGTTCATGTTATTCCTTTTTCCTGTTTTAACATCTACCCCTTACTTGAGTTTTGTATAGATGTGCAACCTGTATCACCTGAACTATGTACCTATACGTAGGATAAAATGTGAAAGGAAGAGCAATACGTCCAACTTTAAAGAGGTGTGATGATAACTGAAAATAGAGAGAGACCTCCCAGAGATATCTTGTTAACCAAGAATGGGGGTTGATGCTCTAACTATCTCTCTTTATATAAGAACATTCCTTGCACAACTAGCAGTGAGGAATCTGAGATGGCTACATGCATAACCTTAGAGAAGTCATTCCTTAGTATGAGAAAGCTGAGACACAGAGGTAAGAACTCTCTAAGTTCCTCTAAATAATTGGCAACCAATTTGTGATTCCAACCTAGGTAAACTCAAACTCCCTAAAACATGACACCATGTCATAAACTCTTTTTATATTCCAGTCATCACTCACACATTAGTTCTAGTTCTATTCTGTGCAGCTAGGCCAAGTAAGTCTCACTCATAGATAACGTGATATGCCTTCAACTACTTAAGAATAACTATCATGATAAGTTATTGATACCTTTGTTTACACAAGCTAAATGTTTTGAGTTCCTTCAGTCATTTCACATATATCCTTTTTTAGACTTTTTACTTTAAACACACTCTACTGAGCATTATTTCTCAGTATCCCCAAAGGGCTGAGTAGATTGTAGTGTGGCATGATAAATAGAAAATACTTTTCATTGTAAGTATTCACTTAAGTCCTCTATATTTAGGATAATGACATGCCCTGATTTACTTAATACAGTCTTAGTTTATGTTTCTTGTCCTAGTGTAACCCACTTTCACTCTTAAAAGGGACTAGTTTGGGAAATATATGATATGGTTATTCCATCTATAATCTCATTTGCTTAGTTTTGGGTAAGTCATTCTTAAGTCCTTCCTATTCCCACAAGCAGGGGTATCTTCTAACTTGTAAACACCTTTTGGAGCCCCCTCCCACCTCATTTTTCCTGTATTTCTGTTTTTATCCTCTTCCTTCTCACTGTTCAATTCATCATTCACATAGACCATTTCTTGGTGTATCATCCTTCATAAAACTCTACTTTATATTCTCCCCAGGGAGTTCCTTTGCTACTCTCAAATCAACAGGTTGATAAAGCATTTGAGAGCATTTAGATACGTTCTAAGCTAAGGCTTTTGAATACTCTCATTGTTCAGAACTAATGTTTTAAGTTCTTTCAGTTCTTGAGTCCTTTCAGAGACTCAGATGATAGATTCTAAATAAGTACTATTAATCGTGAGACACTAGCATTTGAACAATTGCCCATTAATGCAAAATGATTTGACTTTGTTTCTGATTAGCATCCCCTATCTTAATTTTCTTATGTATTCTTTACCAGTGAGTTGTTCTGTCTCTAAATGTCCATGCTAGGTTAAATGGTTAGAAGCTGCCCTTTAATACTGTACATCTCATATAAAGCTATTATCCTAACACATCTTCATATAAGAAACAAAAGAGTATAGGTACTTGGACTAAGCAAGATTGCTCAGGAACTAATGAATAAATAATGATATTTCATGAATAATTCAAGATGAACATAGGATGCCTCAAACAATCTTTATCTGCAAAACAATAAAATCTTTTAATGTGACCATGTGACATGCAGTACAAATAGGAATGGGGTTAATTGTATCCTTGGAAGCATGTACTGCACTCTCACATTCTGTCTCTGCATGAGGATTTAATGCACAGGTGAGGCCTTGGAAGAGATTATAAAATTTAATTCCTGCCATAGAGAAAGGACTCTGACATTATGTTTACAATCCTCAAAGCAAACATTTCCATACAAAGAAGAATGAATAGCAAGATAGTACAAGGAAATGTAGGGTAACAAAATGTCACAGCTCTGCTACTTACTAATTCAGATTTGGGCCAGTCAGTTGACCTGCTTGGTCTCAAGTTACTAAACTAAAAATTCATAACTACATTGACCTTGACCTTTAACCATCCCATAAGGTTTCTGTCACCTAGAAGTTCACTATAGATTGTTCCAGTATTGCTTATGAAGACAAAGAGAATTTTGTATTGTGGTCTCTTCAAAATATCAAGTGACATATTAGTTTCAAGAAATGATTGTATAGTGTTCAGGAATTTTAAAACAATGAAACTAACAAGCCAAATACAACAAAAACAATACAAGCCAAGTTGGGAGACTTCTAGGACTCCACCAGGAATTAAGCAGTCTCATTCAGTTTGCATGTCTTCACTCACATTTCCCATCCCATCCTCTAGATATTTGGATAATTTTGAATTACTTTAGGTGCAACATGTATGAGCTGTGTGACTTTACTTCCCTAAGTCTAAGTGTCCATATATATTAAAATGAGTTTTTAAAATGCTATCATTATAGGGTTTAAAGATTAAATGAGGTAATACATGCCAAACTCTTACCATAAATATTAACTATTATTGTTTTCTGGTAACCACACACCACTCACTCATATGAATTATCATAGACAAAGTATAACTCATAACAACATAAATATTTTCTACTTCTATAGCAATCCTAGAAATATAGTTAAAATAACAAAGTATAGTTTTTTTCAATTATATTAGAAAAGTTTATTATTTCCAATACTTGTGAAGTTGCTATGAAATTGGAATTTCTGTACCTTGCTGATGAATCATGTGTACATTTTTTTGAAATAATTCAGTGATCTATATAATCAATCGTATAAAATTTTATACATTTTAACCTAATTATTCCACTTCTGTAAATATATCCAACGGAAAAACCAGTAAAAATGGGACAAACTAAGAACATATCTATCCATTGCAATATTCTTTGAAATGGTGAAATAAACAACCTTGTATTCACCACTAGCATAATAAAAATGAAGTAATATACATTTATTTCAATGATAACAATAGAAATGATATCACAACATGAGAAAATAGAAATATAAAATATTACTGTGTTATCACTTCTACTCTGGAAATAGCCATATGAAAAAATACTGACAGTCAAATAACAAAAAGTGCACTACTTTTTTATTCAAACAAGATTATGAATGGTTTCTCTCCTTTTTCTATTTTAAATTCTTTTTGTGATGTTGTTATATAGTTTTTATATAATAAAATTAGCTTTGAATTCTTTGTAAGGAAAGATAATCTAAAACTTTGATAAAGTAATAATTTCTTGTATTCTCAACAATTATGTTTTTAAGCACTTACCATATGCCAGGCTCTGAGCTTTCCAGTGCTGAAACGAGGAATACGTGGTTTAATGAATTTGAAGTGGTTGTAGGAAAGGGACCTTTTTTTAAAATTGAGGTTAAATTGGTTTATAACATTATATAAGTTTCAGGTGTAACATTATAATTTGATATTTGTATATACTTCAAAGTGATTACCACCATAAGTCCAGTTATTATCCATTACCAAACAATTGACCCCCTTCACCCATTTCACCCCCGCAACGCTCTTCCCCTCTGGTTATTGCCAATCCATTCTCTGTATCTATGAGTTTGTTTTTTTGTTTGTTTGGTTTGTTCGTTTGTCTAGTTTTTTAGGTTCCACATATAAGTGAAATCACACGGTATTTGTCTTTCTCTACCTGACTTATTTCACTTAGTATAATACCCTCAAGGTCCATCCATGTTGTTGCAAATGACAAGATTTCCTTCTTTGTATGGCTCTGTAGTATTCCATTGTGTGCATGTATACCACATCTTCTTTATCCATTCATCCATCAATGGACATTTAGGTTGTTCCCATATCTTGGCTATTGCTAATAATGCTGCAATGAACATAGGGATGCATATTTATTTTTGAGTTAGTGTTTTCATATTCTTCAGATAAATACCCAGAAGTAGCATAGGTGGATCCTTTGGTAGTTCTATTTTTAATTTTTTGAGGACTCTCCATACTGTTTCCCATGGAAGTGACTTTTTAGCTGAACTATCAGCAAGAATTTGCAAATACTTTCACATCAGTTTCTCCTCAGAATCCAGGTAGGAAACACAGAGAAATGAGAGTATCCTGTTAAAATTGTCTTATGTCAGATATTATTAATGAAATCTGTCTACACTCAATCTTCACAAACAAAACAAACAAAAAATGTTTATCAACATATTCACATAAAAATTTTAGTCCAGCAATCTGCAATAGTGAGATGGACTGTAGGGGAGATAAAACCACAATTCAATTCTAAGTCAACAGATATTCCAATATTCCAGTGTATGTTGTCCCAAGAACCCAGGGTTCCATTACACCTCCTGAAAACGTAGATGTTCGAGAGGAATTCTATTTCATTCAGCCCTCTGTTAATTTTCTATTAAATATCTACCCTCATGGAAACAAACACACAAAAAATCTCCTTGGGCTTTTCATTTGTTTTTTATGATGATCTTTTGGAGTTATTTAGGATGGTTTTGCTGTCTATAAAATGCTTGGAGTACTAAAACTTAACATGTGGCTCAGAACTTTGAAGCCTCTGCATTGTCAGTTCATGTTTGAGACTGCATCCACTGATTATTCAGGGCTCACTCAAGCTTCAGCAGGGGTAGAAGACCTTTAGTGAAGCACAACTAGTGATAAGAGCTGATTTGAGATAGGAAGAAACATAACACAAAGGATGGATGAGCACAGTTCCTCTAGGGTTTCCACTTTTGCCAATAACATACATTTTCCCCTGTCTACTTATCTTTTGCTTCAGGTACTTAAAAGCTGAGGTCTAGCTTTTTAGGCAACTTAGCAATAATTAGGAAAATAAAGTGAAAGATAATAAGGAAGCATATGTATGTGTACCTATATATTATATGTATAAACACAGACATAAAATAGTAACATAATACATGTAATAACTGCATTGCAGTTGAAAAAATGTTTGCAATAGCTAAGTCAAAGATTTTCTTTGCATTATATTTAAGATGGCCCCAAAGTACTTCAAAGAATGTATTTTAAAGCTGTTCTAACATGGTTGGGTATATACTCTTATACCAACTGAAAGAGTTTTTCCATATCTTGCTAATCATAGAAAGTGTTGAATCCCTTTTTTCTTTTTTATTTCTTCTCAGTTGACTAAAAAGACTTCTTCCTTGCACATTTGAGAAAAATGTTAGTGATTCAGCAGAGAAAAAAGCAGAAGAAATGCATCATAGATCATAAAGCTGGAAGTCAAGAGATTCTCAGTTTGCCATGGCATTTTGCCATCAAGAGATGCTATCATGAATATCTATAGGCAAGGACACCAAGATTTAAAGAGGTTCAGTCTCTCGCCCCATTTCAGGCCATTGAAAAGTACATTTGAACTCATTTCACTGTACTTTACTGCTTCTAGAATGGAACGTGGAGATCTTTGCTCAAATGAAATTCAGACATCAGTTTTTCCAGTAGCTAGAATCAGGCTGTACAGGTAAAGGAGAGAGTGTGTGAACTTCTCTCATTTGGCCCCGTGGCATACCTCAGTCTGTGGATAAATAGGACACATTTTGAAAATCCCAGTCTAGCTCGATCTCTTCATTTTACAGATGAAAAACCCAGGACTTAGAAACTTGAAGAACTTGCCTGAATTCACACTAAGTTCAATTTCCATTTGAGACCTTTGAAAAACATTTCTTGAAACATAGTGTTATTAAAGGATGGCACAATCGTAAAGTCAAAAGGACCTTGAGCAGGCATCTGTCATACCATTTTCCAGCAAATCATTTTATGCCACCTCACACCAAGATTCTCTCCCATTTTTGAAAAGCTCAGAAGAATCATCTCTCTTCAATGAAGTCAACATATAACAAATATCACTCTTAGTGATCTCTTCATATAACTGACAAAGCCCTCAGGGTATTGCTTAAACATGTTTTATTATGTTATATGTTTACAAAAATAAATGTGCCCTATAATGGTATTACAAACCACCTGGTCACCATTTTCTTCATGAGAGCCCTAGGTCTACTTGAAAACTATAATTATTAAATCACTCCTGAAAGTTTTATCCAGAGCTTAAAATCTACATAAGATATATTTGTTGACTAATCGTAACATTTATAGCTTTCTGATGAATTTCTGACTGTAGATGAATTTTTTGCTGTAGAACTGCAAACATCATGCCTCTTATGAAAGAGCTGACTGTGGCTCAGTGCAATGGATGGTATCATTGTTTTGTGAGTCAGAACATGCATTGCTGTTTTTGTAACACAGTGGAACACACAACATAAACAAAAGATTTGTTTTAATCTTTCCACTTGGATATTTTCTATTAGTTATATCTCAAGTATTTTCACTAGTTTCTATTTATAATGTCTCATATATCTGGCCAATCTGTTTTTTTTTAAATCAGAGGTCACCTAGTTGGTAGAGGTGACCTAAAATTATCTGAATATTATAATATAGTAATGTAGGATACCTAGAAGAGTATTGAATCTCACTTAGAGATGGATAAAATTCCTGATATGATTATGGATCTCTCCTACTGATAAAAGATTAGGTGTGTTTTCATAATTATGTAATTATGCATAGTAGGTAAACATAGTTACTGGTACTGTTTCTCTTTTGAAGTTTAAGTAGAGGGATGTGCATGGATTTTGAGCAGCCAAGATATAGGATGTAGCAATTATTGAGATATTCTATTCTACACTCCTTCTAAGATGCCTTTCTATACCACAGAAGCTTAGAAATTTGAAAACTACACTTCTGGAACACTTTTGTAGCTAGAGTTCTGCTTTTTATTTTTAAAACCAAAACCTCTCTGTTCTTATGGAAATTTTCTTTCTTCCCAAGTTCTTTTAGAATTATTCTAAATCTCTTTGCAGAAGGAATCTACCTAATGTGAAGCATAATATGAAAACTGGGTCTCAGTAGAACAAGGATGTGGGTCTAAGCTAATCTTCAAGAAAATTGACCTCTAATCTCAGTTTTACCGCTAACTCCATATATGATCATGCAACTTTGATAAGATTCAGAATCTTTGGCTTCAGATGAATGGTTTCCCCAAGATATTTTGTGTATTTTCTGCAAACTTCCACCTTTTATAAATATATCACTGAATAATTTTATCTCTCAAGTTATGTCATACCCAGATTAGGAAACTGATGGGATGCCTTTTCTATTTTTCTCTTCACACAGGTTTATACACTAATTTCATATTTTCTTGAATCATTTGGAACAATGAATGGAGACTTTTTTCACAAATGTGCACACACAGATGGATTACATGCATCTTCTGACAGAGGCTGGAGAGAGTAGGTAAGTAAATTATAAGTATAGTTACACAAGTATTTCATAGATACGTGTATAAATATACACACACAGAATGTGCGTACATTGGCTGCATGCACATACATTCTTCTCCCATTAACTCTCCTAAAACTCATATTCCCTTGAGCCAGAATCAGAACATGGCAGCCATTTAAGTGTACACAGACATAAACAATGAGGGAAAGTAAATAAATTCAGAATCTCTAATCAAACTCTGCTTCAGTGTTAGCACATAAAACGAAGCCAGCAGGTCAGTGGGAATTTTTGTCAGTCTTACTGTAAAATGGATAAAAAACAATGGCCACTTGTTGCTGGAACAGTTTTGCTCATTTCACATTAATAAGTAAAAATTTTACAGTGAAAATTTATTTGTACAATGTACATTAGAACAATATGTTAGTTAAGCTATACTAGAAATATTCTGGTTTAAGTACATACATTTTAAGGTGGCATTATATGGGAACAGATAAAGTGAAAAGGTAGAATTGACCTGAGGACATATTTTTACTAGGTAATTTTTCACACAGTGTAGAAACAGAGTTTGATAAATCAAAAATAGGAATCTTATGAAAGTTACAGCAAGAAATAAAAAGTGGAACAAATTTCCATTTGTTCACTTTGTTCATTCTCAAACAACCTTTACAGATTTATCCAGAATCCTTTAGAAGTAGGGCTAATATAATTTTGGAGGGTAGAAAAAAAATACTTTATTGGAGATTCAGGAGCAAGCCTTATATAAATTGAATGTGGTATTTTAATACTGTCTATGATAGTTGCTGAAATTAAATGCCCTATTTACAATAATTAATTTATCTTTTAGTATTTTAGTTTTATGGTAGATATTTTAAATGGTAATTTAAAAATTAAAGTAGTCATATATAGTAATAGTTGTCATTGCAATGGTTAACTATGTGTCAGTTTGGCTAGGCCATGGTACCCAGTTGGTCAGACACCAGTTGGTCAAACACCAGTCTGGATGTCACTGTGGAGATATTTTCTAGATGAGATTAACAATTTATCAGTATATATTAGTAAAGCAGATCACTCTCCCTGATGTGGGTGGGCCTCATCCAATCAGTTGAAGGTCTTAGACTGAAGTTCCCCTGAGTAAAAAAGAATTCTGCCTCCAAACTTCCTTTAACTCAAGCAGCAGCATCAACTATTCTATGGGTCTCCAGCCTGATCACCTGCCCTGTAGATTTGGGACTTCTAGTCTTCACAATGGCATGAAGCAATCCTTGAAATCATTCTCACTCTCTCTCTCTCTCACATGTATGTGTATATCCCTAAGGATGAAATTTGGAAATTTCTGGCAGCATAGTTAATCATAATTTTCCGAATGAGCCTACTGTGGAGCACAATCTCAAAACTTGTTAGTACACAGTTATTTAGAGATTTATGAAACATAGTTTTACACCTTGAATTGTATCTGGAGTAAAATGGGCAATTATGAAGGAATGTGGAGCTTTAACGTAACTTAAACTATTGAGCAATTACTTAGTCATTTCATTTCCTGCCTTTGATTTTTGGATGGTCTTCATGGGAAGGTCCCACAGAGAATGTCTTGCAATAAATTAAAATAGAGTGAAAATGTTTCAAGGAACCAGGAAATAAAGAGTATGTTATCTTTATACTAGAGTATATACAAATAGATTATAAACAAATGCCCAAAGAGTACAAAAGATATTAATTGAAAGTAGTATTCTCTGTCACACCTTGTCTCCTTTCCTGTGTCCAAAATGTTAAAACTTTAAGCATTTTCTGGTTTTAGTTCTTCTGTCAGTTACAAAAATAACTCTAAATATTATTCTTTTACCTCTGAATTCTAGTTGATAAATGTTATACATTATCTACATGGAAGATTAATGGAATATGTTACTTCCTACTTTCATCACTCCCTTACATCATGTTTGGTTAGTTATGTTACTATTTTTTAATTTTCTAGTAACTATATCTATATTTTAGGTCATAATTCAAACCTCTATTTTTTTTTTAATTTTCCACTACAATCTCATCTACCTATATTCTCCTCTTCATCTCCAGACATATTTCAGCATAAAGCTTTACCCTATCAAATTTTATACCATATATATTGTTTTGTTACTCTAACTTTGTAGATGTTGAAAAACTGTATATATTATGTATGATATTGTTGCTGTACCTATTATTCAGTGAAGAAACAAGCAGTATGTTAAATGTTTTAAAATGTGCCATATTTCCATCCAATTCATATTCGATTCATCTTGAGCAACTCTTTTGACTGTAATTTTAATTATTTTCTTTCTCTGTGTAATTTTTAAGACAAGAAAGTTGTCTTGCTCAATATATAACTAAGAATGTCCAGATTCTTAATCACACTTTTTTTTTTAAGTTTCCTCTTTCTTCATGAAAACATTTAACTAAGAGTCCCCTGGCTTCCTGTTCTCATTTATATTGACTACATTTTAGACCTGTGGTCAAACCAACAGCCTGGGTTTTCTTTTCCTTTTTTATTTCTGGGTGAGTTCCATTTTTCCATGGAACCTACGATAATAACTTCCACATATTCCTTATTTAATGTTCGCGAGGACATCCAATGAGTTTCTTAGCAAGGTAAAACTAGGGCAAAATTTCTAAATTGTTGCATGTTTGAAACTCACGATTTTGCCTTCATACATGATTGAAAATGTCATGGAAACTTCTCAGTTGCATTTTCAATTGCTCCGTAACTATAATCTTTAATGACACATGCAAAACCTTCAGTTAATTAACCCTTTTACTTTGTCCAAATCCATCACCCCTTCTTTTTTTTTCTACATATCTTATCCACTGTAGGTCTCATGATCCATCATTTTAAGAACATTCCGCCAGTAACCAATTTCTGTCTTTTCATCACACTTATTCAGTGAAAACTCAAACCTGGATGAACCCTGCTATCTCTATTCTCTGCACCCATCCCTGAGTATCTAAGTGTAAGTGGAGAAATTTGTGTAACAGAATACATTAATGTCACCACAAACATCTTTAACACTAATCTCAAATGGTTTTCAATTTGCATTCTGATTATTTGGACATGCTCTTGCAGTTGGATGCTTCCCATCAATAATTAAACATGCTCAAGTGTCTCCCACCTTAAAAGATAAGTCACTGTCTCTCTTGAGAATACATTTCTTTCTTTCCAGTTGTCACATTCTCATCTTCGCTATAGTCTTCTCTCGTGTGGGGTTCAGCTTTCTCAACTCTGTTTTATTTTACAGTAATATGCTATCTGCTTTAAGTCTTTCAAAAATTCATCAAAATCTTTCGTCTGTTTAGGCTCTTCAACTCCATTCTTGATATAATGGATTTGGTAGATTTTTGCATTCTTCTCAGTGAGGTGTATGAAGTAAATGCCTGTTTTCAGGTGATTACCTTGTGTTTGAAGACAGCATAAAGGTTGCATGAATATAGACTTTTTAGCACAAAAAGGACATAAGAAGATAATTTAAGCCAGATATTTACTCTTTAAGTGTGGAAATTGATGTCTTAAAAAAATGTGAAAGCATGATGTGATCAAAGTATAGTTGACCCTTGAACAACACAGGGGTTAAGGGTGCTGATCTCCTGCACAGTTGAAAATCCACATATAACTTTTGACTCTCCTAAAACAACTACTAATAGTGCACTGTTGACTGGAAGCCTTACATGGTAATGTCACAGTGGATTAACACATATTTTGTATATCATATGTATTATATACTGTATTCTTAAAATAAAGCAAGCTAGAGAAGAGAAATGCTATTAAGAAAATTGTAAGAAAGAGAAAATAAATTTATAGTACTGCATTGTATTTATACATACCATAAATTTACATTGTATGTTTACAAGGTGAATGGTCTGTCCATCAGTACCTACATCAGTAGTGTCTTACATGATACAAAGCATTGTAGATGTATTATGTATTGCTAAACTAGACATCAAAAGTGAAAAGATAATGTGAAAAAGAAATTTATATTTATTTACAGGTAAAATGATTCATTCACTGAGAACAAAGAAACAGCAATACAGTTGTTTTATGGTAGCTTAGTGTAATCAATACCATGGCTTCATGGTAGCCTAGCCTATACACTAATGAATGAATCATTATAAAAATTTTATGGCCTACAGTACTACAGTCATATTCATAATACAGTATTGGAAACATTGTTACATTTTTTTAAACCACTTACCTGTGATGATCAGCTGATACTCAGTTTCTCCTATTAGGAGAGAGAGGCATACTGTATAGTCATGTAATTCTTTGAAAGCAAAGTTATAAAACAGTAAGAAAGCTAACACATTATTAATTTTATAGTAAATATCACTCTCTTTATGTCTATGTCAGGATAGGCTATCCACTTCAGTACAAGTCTTGCACATGATGAATACTTGGGTGATGATGATGTTGGTGGTGGTGATGGTGGCACAAAACCTCTCATGTAGTTCTTGCCGTATAATTACTGGGTTGGCCAAAAACTTTGTTTGGGTTTTTCCATAGGATATTATGGAAAAACCCGAACAAACTTTTTGGCCAACCCAATGATAGATTTTCACACAAAGACACACACATACACAACAGATAAGTTTATACTGTAGGCATGATGATTACTCACTATTCATTAAGTGGAAGTGGACCATCATAAAGGTGCTCATCCTGGTCATCTTCACATTGAGCAGGCTGAGGAGGAGGGGTTGGTCGTGCTGTCTCAGGGGTGGCAGAGGTGGAGAAGGTAGAAGGGGAGGCACCAGAGGCATACACCCTCAGTGTAACTTTACATCATAATTTGTCTGACATTTTTGCTTTTTCACTTCTCTAAAAATGTATCATTATGGCACCAATCCTTCTTCTACCTTTTACTTTAGTTTCAGTGCCCGCATCATAGAAGGGTCCATGGCATAAAAGAAGTCAAAATCAGTATTGAATAATGGGAATCCTTCTGCCAGATTGTTCAGTGTCAATTTGTTTTCTGGCACTGCTCCTTCTACATCTTCTTCCTCATTGTCTGGCACTGGTTCAGAAGCCCTCATATCCATCAAGTCATCTTCTGTTAATTCCTCTGGTGTGGTGTTGTGCTGTCTGTTAGCTCTTGAATTCCTCTAAGATCCATACCTTGAAACCCTTCACCCTTCACCTTTTTGCCATAACCACAATATCTTTCATGATTTCCTTGATTGGTTCTGTCACAAATCCTGTGAAGTCACGTACAACATCTGGATACAGTTTTCTCCATCAGGAATTTATTGTTTAGGACTTACTGGCTTTCAAAGCTTTTTCTGTAACAACAATCGCATCTTCAATGGTGTAATCCTTTCAGACTTTTGTGATGGTCCCTCTTTTAGGGTTCTCTTCCATAGCATTAACAATCCTTTCCATAGTTTACAGTGTGTAATGAGCCTTAAAGGTTCTTATGACCCCCTGATCTAGAGGCTGAATTAGAGATATTGTGTTTGGGGACAGGTAGACCACTAACACCTTTGGTGTTGAACTCATGCAATTCTGGGTGGCCAGGGGACACTGTCCAATATCAAAAGAACTTTAAAAGTAGTCTCTTGGCCTGGAGCCGACGAGCCAGGAGGTGGGAGGTGGCGGCCGCGCGACTGCTGTTGCTGCAGTGGGGCAGGTGGTGGAGACTGGCGGCAATGAGGCAGCGGTGGGTGATTTAACCCAGAGACTGACTTCACTATAGAAACACCCACAGTCGTATCAATGACTGGGGAAAGATAGTGGCAACAGGCAAAGGAAAAACAGCTCTGACATACTAAGGACAATGAGAATGCTAAAACCAGGTGGGCTTAAGGCCCCTACAAAGATCCTTAAGCCTGGAAGCATGGCCTTGAAGACACGTGCTCCTGGTAATGCTTTATGTTTCTCCTTAACAGCAAGTTTTTAATCCTATGTGAAGACTTCTATTTGAAAAATTTAAAAAGAATTTTATAAAACTTCATATTCTTGAAAATACTTGAAAAAGTTTCAATTAAAAGACAGAATTTTAGAGGGACGGAGTCAAGATGGCGTACTACGAGGATGCAGAATTCGCATCTCCTCACAACTAGGGCACCTACCAGGCACCGGTGGGGGACCATGGACACCTAAGGGGAACGGGAGGAACCCCCAGCAACCAGTTGTTTCAATTATAGTTTTCCTTTCTTAATATATGTTTTATCTTTCTAATTTTATTTTGTATTTTATTTTTTGATATTGTGCTGCTCCTTCCTTCCTTCCTTCCTTCCTTCCTTTCTCTCTTTCTCTCTTTCTCTCTTTCTCTCTTGCTTTTCTTTCTCGCCACAAACCTTGGGGGATCTTGGTTCCCAGGCTGGAGGTTGGGGCCGAGCTGCTGTGGTGGGAGCTCCAAGTCCAAACTGCTGGACTAACAGAGAACCTCAGACTCCAGGGAATATCAATCGGAGTGAGGCCTCCCAGAGGTCCTCATCTCAGCACCAAGGCGGGCTCTACCAAATGCCTGCAAACTCCAGTGCAGGACGTCTCAGGCCAAACAACCAGTAAGAGGAATACAGCACCACCCATTAAAAAAAAAAAAAAAATGAAATGACAGAAGAATATGTTACAGATGAAGGAGCAAGGTAAAAACCTACAAGACCAAATAAATGAAGACAAAATAGGCAACCTAAGTGAAAAAGAATTTAGAGTAAAGATAGTATAGATGATCCAAATTCTCGGAAACAGAATGGAAAAAATACAAGAAACATTTAACAAGGATCTAGAAGAACTAAAGAGCAAACAAACAGTGATGAACAACACAATTACTGAAATTAAAAATACTCTAGAAGGAATCAATAGCAGAATAACTGAGGCAGAAGAACAGATAAGTGAGCTGGAAGATAAAATGGTGGAAATAACTGCCAGGGAGCAGAATAAAGAAAAAAGAATGAAAAGAATTGAGGACAGTCTCAGAGACGTCTGGGACAACATTAAACTCACCAACATTCAAATTACAGGAGTCCCATAAGAAGAAGAGAAAAAGAAAGGGACTGAGAATATATTTGAAGAGATTATAGTCGAAAACTACCCTAACATGGGAAAGGAAATAGTCAATCAAGTCCAGGAAGCACAGAGAGTACAGGATAAACCCAAAGAGAAACACGCTGAGACACACATTAATCAAAATATCAAAAATTAAATACAAAGAAAGAATATTAAAAGCAGCAAGGGAAAAGCAACAAATAACGTACAAGGGAATCCCCATAAAGTTAACAGCAGATTTTTCAGCAGAAACTCTGCAAGCCAGAAGGGAGTGGCAGGACATATTTAAAGTGATAAAAGGGAAAAACCTATAACCAAGATTACTCTACCCAGCAAGGATCTCATTCAGATTCGAGGGAGAAATTAAAACCTTTATAGATAAGCAAAAGTTAAGAGAATTCAGCACCAACAAACCAGCTTTACAACAAATGCTAAAGGAACTTCTCTAGGCAGGAAACACAAGAGAAGGGAAAGATCTACAAAAACAAACCCAAAACAATTAAGACAATGGTAATAGGAACACACATATCGATAATTACCTTAAATGTAAATGGATTAAATGCTCCAACCAAAAGAAATAGAGTGGCTGAATGGATACAAAAACAAGACCCATATATACGCTGTCTACAGGAGACCCACTTTAGACATAGGGACACATACAGACTGAAAGTGAGGGGATGGAAAAAGATATTCCACACAAATGGAAATCAAAAGAAAGCTGGAGTAGCAATACTCATACCAGATAAAATAGACTTTAAAATAAAGACTATTACAAGAGACAAAGAAGGACACTACAAAATGATCAAGGGAACAATCCAAGAAGAAGATATAACAATTGTAAATATTTATGCACCCAACATAGGAGCACCTCAATACATAAGGCAAATGCTAACAGCCATAAAAGGGGAAATTGACAGTAACACAATCATAGTAGGGGACTTTAACACCCCACTTTCACCAATGGACAGATCATCCAAAATGAAAATAAATAAAGAACCACAAGCTTTAAATGACACATTAAACAAGATGGACTTAATTGATATTTATAGGGCATTCCATCCAAAAACAACAGAATACACTTTCTTCTCAAGTGTTCATGGAACATTCTCCAGGATAGATCATATCTTGGGTCACAAATCAAGCCTTGGTAAATTTAAGAAAATTGAAATCATATCAAGTATCATTTCTAACCACAACTCTATGGGACTAGATATCAATTACAGGAAAAAAACTGTAAAAAATACAAACACATGGAGGCTAAACAATATGCTACTAAATCACCAAGAGATCACTGAAGAAATCAAAGAGGAAATAAAAAAATACCTAGAAACAAATGATATTGAAACACGATGGCCGAAAACCTATGGGATGCAGCAAAAGCAGTTCTAAGAGGGAAGTTTATAGCAATACAATCCTACCTCAAAAAACAAGAAAATCTCAAATAAACAACCTAACCTTACACCTAAAGCAACTAGAGAGAGAACAAAAAGAAACAAAGTTAGCAGAAGGAAAGAAATCATAAAGATCAGATCAGAAATAAATGAAAAAGAAATGAAGAAAATAGCAAAGATCAATAAAACTAAAAGCTAGTTCTTTGAGAAGATAAACAAAATTGATAAACCATTAGCCAGACTCATCAAGAAAAAAAGGGAGAAGACTCAAATCAACAGAATTAGAAATGAAAAAGAAGTAACAACTGACACTGCAGAAATACAAAGGATCATGAGAGATTATTACAAGCAACTATATGCCAATAAAAGGGACAACTTGGAAGAAATGGACAAATTCTTAGAAAATCACAACCTTCAGAGACTGAAACAGGAAGAAACAGAAAATATAAACAGACCAATCACAAGCACTGAAATTGAAACTGTGATTAAAAATCTTCCAACAAACAAAAGCCCAAGACCAGATGGCTTCACAGGCAAATTCTGTCAAACATTTAGAGAAGAGCTAACACCTATACTTCTCAAACTCATCCAAAATATAGCAGAGCGAGGAACACTCCCAAACTCATTCTACGAGGCCACCATCACCCTGATACCAAAATCAGACAATGATGTCACAAAAAAAGAAAACTACAGGCCAATATCTCTGATGAACATAGATGCAAAAATCCTCAAAAAAAACACTAGCAAACAGAATCCAACAGCACATTAAAAGGATCATATACCATGATCAAGTGGGGTTTATCCCAGGAATGCAAGGATTCTTCAATATATGCAAATCAATCAATGTGATACACCATATTAACAAATTGAAGGATAAAAACCATATGATAATCTCAATAGATGCAGAAAAAGCTTTCGACAAAATTCAACACCCATTTATGATAAAAACTCTCCAGAAAGTAGACATAGAGGGAAACTACCTCAACATAATAAAGGCCATATATGACAAACCCACAGCCAATATTGTTCTCAATGGTGAAAAACTGAAACCATTTCCTCTAAGATTAGGAACCACACAAGGTTGCCCACTCTCACCACTATATTCAACATAGTTTTGGAAGTTTTAGCCACAGTAATCAGAGAAGAAAAAGAAACAAAAAGAATCCAAATAGGAAAAGAAGAAGAAAAACTGTCACTGTTTGCAGATGACATGATACTATACATACAGAATCCTAAAGATGCTACCACAAAACTACTAGAGCTAATGAATGAATTTGGTAGAGTAGCAGGATAAAAAATTAATGCACAGAAATATCTTGCATTCCTATACACTTATGATGATAAATCTCAATGAGAAATTAAGGAGACACTCCCATTTACCACTGCAATGAAAAGAATATAATACCTAGGAATAAACCTACCTAAGGAGACAAAACACCAATATGCAGAAAAGTATGACACTGATGAAAGAAATTAAAGATGATACAAACGGATGGAGAGATATACCATGTTCTTGGATTGGAAGAATCAACATTATGAAAATGACTATACTACCCAAAGCAATCTACAGATTCACTGCTATCCCTATCAAACTACCAATGGCATTTTCACAGAACTAGAACAAAAAATTTCACAATTGTATGGAAACACAAAAGACTCTGAATAGCCAAAGCAATCTTGAGAAAGAAAAACGGAGCTGGAGGAATCAGGCTCCCTGACTTCAGACTATACTACAAAGCTACAGTAATCAAGACAGTATGGTACTGACACAAAAACAGAAATATAGATCAATGGAACAGGATAGAAAGCCCAGAGATAAACCCATGCACATATGGTCACCTTATCTTTTATAAAGGAGGCAAGAGTATACAATGGAGAAAAGATAGCCTCTTCTATACGTGGTGCTGGGAAAACTGGACAGCTACATGTAAAAGAATGAAATTAGAACACTCCCTAACACCATACACAAAAAGAAACTCAAAATGGATTAAAGACCTAAATGTAAGGCCAGACACTATAAAACTCTTAGAGAAAAACATAGGCAGAACACTTTATGACATAAATCGCAGCAAGATCCTTTTTGACCCACCTCCTAGAGAAATGGAAATAAAAACAAAAATAAACAAATGGGACCTAATGAAACTTAAAAGCTTTTGCACAGCAAAGGAAACCATAAAAAGCATGAAAAGACAACCCTCAGAACGGGAGAAAATATTTGCAAACGAACAAACTGACAAAGGATTAATTTCCAAAATATACAAGCTGCTCATGCACCTCAATATTAAAAACAACAACACAATTCAAAAATGGGCAAAAGTCCTAAATAGACATTTCTCCAAGGAAGATACACAGATTGCCAACAAACACATGAAAGGATGCTCAACATCACTAATCATTAGAGAAATGGAAATCAAAATTACAATGAGGTATCACCTCACACCAGTCAGAATGGCCATCATCAAAATATCCACAAACAATAAATGCTGGAGAGGGTGTGGAGAAAGGGGAACCCTCTTGCACTGTTAGTGGGGATGTAAATTGATACAGCCACTATGGAGAACAGTGTGGAGATTCCTTAAAAAACTAAAAATAGAACTGCCACATGACCCAGCAATCCCACTAGAGTCACATACCACAATGTTCATTACAGCACTATTTACAATAGCCAGGACATGGAAGCAACCTGTGTGTCCATCGACAGATGAATGGATAAAGAAGATGTGGCACATATATACAATGGAATATTACTCAGTCATAAGAAGACGTGAAATTGAGTTATTTGTAGTGAGGTGGATGGACCTAGAGTCTGTCATACAGAGTGAAGTAAGTCAGAAAGAGAAAAACAAATACCCTATGCTAACACATATATATGGAATCTAAAAAAAAAAAATGGTTTTGATGAACCTAGGGGCAGAACAGGAATAAAGACACAGACATAGAGAATGGACTTGAGAACACGGGGAGGGGGAAGGGTAAGCTAGGACGAAGTGAGAGAGTAACATTGACATATACACACTACCAAATGTAAAATAGCTAGTGGGAAGAAGCTGCATAGAACAGGGAGATCAGCTCTGTGCTTTGCCACCACCTAGAGGGGTGGCATAAGGAGGGTGGGAGGGAGACGCAAGAGGGAGGGGATATGGGGATATACATATGCATATAGCTGATTCACTTTGTTATACAGCAGAAACTAACACAACACTGTAAAGCAATTATACTCCAATAAAGATGTTGAAAATAAAAAAAAAAAAAAGTCTCTTACTGGTGGCGAGGTACTTCCTGACTTCAGGGACAAAGCACCGATGGAGCCAATCCAGAAAAAGTGCTCTTGTGGTCTAGGCCTTCTTGTTGTACAACCAGAAGACTGGCAGCTGGTATTTATCTTTCCCCTCAAGGCTCAGGTGTTAGCAACTTTATAGATAAGGGAAGTCCTCATCATAAGCCCGACTGTATTTGCACACAGCAGTAGATTTAGCCTGTCCCTTCCTGCCTTAAATCCTGGTATCTGCTTCTCTTCCTTACTAATAAATGTCTTTTGTCGCATTTTTTTTTTCCAGAATTGGGCACTTTCATCTGCACTAAAAACCTGTTCAGGCAGATTTCCTTTCTCCTCAGTGATTTTCTCAGTAATGTCTGGGAATTCATCTACTGCCTCTTAGTTGGCAGAAGCTGCTTCTGTTATCTTGACATTTTTTAAGCCAAACCTCTTTCTAAAATTATCAAACCATCGTTTTCTGGCATTAAATTCTCCAGCTTTAGATCCTTCACCTTCTTTTTGCTTTAAGTTTTGCTTTTTCTCGAATCATATTAGAGTCTATAGGTATGCCTTTCTTATAGCAATTTTGCACCCACATAAAAGCTACATTCTCACTGTGAGATAAAAATGTATTTTTCAGAAAGTCAAGATTTTCATGCCTGCTGGCATAGCTACAGTGATGGCTTCATGAATTTCCTTTCTTTTTCTTTTCTTTTTTTTTTGACAATGGTCCTTACTCTGGATTCATTTATCTTGTCATGGCTGGCAACCACAGTTGCAGACCTCTATCTACAGCATATCAAACATTCAACTTTTTCTTGTAATGTCATGACTTTTCTCTGCTTCATGGAAGCACTTCCAGCATCACTAGTGGCACTTTGCATGGGTCCTGGAGTGTTATTCAAGGTTTATGGTATTGCACTAAACACAATGAAAAATACACAAGAACTGAGAGAGATCACTTTTTATTGTGATATGCAATTTACTGGAGAAACTGCTCACGTTGAGATGATGCGAGTCACAAGGCATTTTAAGTGGATACTCACAACACTTGAGCTTACTGCAATAGCAGCAGGAGATGGCTACAAAATTATTACCATAGTACAGGACGTACTACAGTTAATTTTTACATTTCTCTATACTGCGAATGGTGCCATGTATGCTTTGCAAGTGTGTGCATTAAGTTTTGATAAATTTTAACTTTTTATAATAGATTTGTGTATATTTTATGGTAGTAAATAATAAAATAGACTAGTATCTTCATATGTTTTATGCATTCATGACATCCCTAATTTTCTACATTTTTTTCAATGTTTCTAGGCTCTACAATTCATCTCTGAGTTTTTTCCAATTCTCACAAATCTCCCCAAAATTTCCCAATATATTTATTGGAAAAAAATTACTCATAAGTGGACCTGCACAGTTCAAATTCATGCTTTTCAAGGGTTAACTATATTTATATTTGAGTTGCTTTCAGCTAGAACTAAGTACAGCTAAAGAGGGATGAAAATGGAGATCACCATGCAGATAATACAATTCATTTTATTTTTCAAAACATTTAAACTAGGTATGAAAAATGACAACTTTGATTTTTATCTTCAGTACATTGCAGAAACTAATTTTTACTTTATCCTCCCTCTCTAATACCCTTGTTTTTCTTTAAAAGTTTAACTAGTAACATAGGAAGTTCCAGTTAAACCCAAAGTAAATAAAACAAGCAGTATCTCTTCCCAATAAATTAGTTTTCCATTAATTTCTTCCATCAGAACAAACTCTGAAAATTGTGATTAAATTTTGATTGAAAAATTATGTCAGTCAGTAAAAAAGGTCTCATTGAGTATACCTAGTCCTAACATTTATGTGAGATAATGTAATGGTAATAAGACCTAGAATACAGTTTATATACAATGTGAAAATAGTGCTTTAGGCAAAAAATTTACTAAGTAAAATGTAATTCAATATGGCACCACTATGGTTGGAATAAACTTTTCATAGCTTCTTACATGGCATGGCTATGGTCTATAACATGGTAAGTCAGTTTTCTACTAAGCCTACTCATAATTTTATTTTAACAGTTAAATTATTTGGAGATTATTTACCATAACCAGGGACTGTAAAGTATTGGTCAGCCTGTCATGTGTAAACATAAGAATTTAAAATTTTAAAAAATTATGATATATATGATTCCAAGATTATGAGAATAACTAAATAAGGATACATAGAAACATGAGGCTTTATTTTGATTATTGTGTTTTTTTCCTAAAAATCACTTCCCTGAATAATTTTGGAGTACTAGTTATATCATGGTAATAATTTAAGAAATTGTCCCCTGAAATACTATTTATTGTTACATTAAATGCTATTTCAGATATTAGTGCTTTATAAAGCCTAGAATATATGTTGGTACTTTTATCAAATTATAACTTTATTTTTCTGAATTAATTTTCTAATATTATTCAAAAGAATATTATTGTCAAATATGTAATAATTTTTCTAGTGTATTATAAATTGCTTATTCAATCAATATATGTAATAGATCTATTCCTACTGAACTGATGTCCCTACTTAATACCCTGAGGACCCTCTGAAGTTATCTCTAGTGACTAATGAGATGGTACAAAATATGGGAACAATTTTGGTACTTGAGTCAGTAAAACACTATGGATGGTGTCCAAGTCTTACCAAATCCTACACTAAAATTAATGGCTCCATTGAGATTCCCTTTAATCACATTCCCTTGGCATACACAAAATCAGTCCATGAAAATTCAAGCCTATGAATTTAATAATGAAAAAGAGATGATTTTGTCTACAACAACTACTCATGGATATTTGTTTCTATTGTTATTTCTTGTCCGCCTCTGACACTCACATCAGTTCTTGAACCTGATTATGGTCTAGAGTAAGTAATGAACGTTTGAAGAAAAAGAGTCCAAAAGAGACCAAAAGTCACTTAGCATTTTGTCATGTGTCCTTTTTTTCTTTAAGGAGATACTACAATATTATTAACTCTAAAGAGCAGCTGTGTATAGAAACTATAGCCATGAAATTATACTGCTTATCATGAAATGAGATTGAACCTCATGGAAAGTGTATTCTTGCTTTCTTGCCAAGTTTTTGATCTTATCAATGGCTTTCCTCCCCCCAATTTTAAATGCTTTATGTTTTGCTACATAATATGGTGCAAAATATTTTACATGCATCTTTTTAGAAATTCTTTTCTAAAAATTCCAGAGGTAACAATGCATTTTCTTTAATTTTTAGATTTTTAAACAGTTTCATGTATAAGATTTGATATTTGAAAAAACACATTGACCTGTGATCATTTCAGTCTTTAAGACACGGAATCTTTTTTTTCTCCCAACTTTTTCATCTTCATTTTTCTTTTATTGACCAGATATAATACTTATTGCTCCTACTTTTTAAATAATGTTAATTATATTACCTATTTATTAATTATATATTTATATATGGTGTATTGCAGATATAAAAGGTAAAAAAAATGAGACAGCATATTTCTTAGTCTATGACTGTGTGGCATATCCTAGACTGATAATATATGTTACAAAGTCAAAAAAATTTCTTTTTTTTTAATTCCTTGTCTTTTTTCATGTAAGACTAGGTACAAGCATGTTAGATTAATTGAGAGCTCTGATTATTTTTGGACTTGATTACTGTATTTAATATTATTCTATTAATATAATTATTATATACTACATGTATACAGTTAGTAGTCATTTAATAATCTGTTCTTTTCAGAATTTTGTGAGTTAAAATATTATTTTATCCACAACCAACACTACTTTTAGATATTTTAAATATGGACTTAGAATAGAAAACACTATAATGTTTTATTCTGAATCACCCCCCAACCACAGTGTGGTATTTCCTCAAATGAGCATTGTTATGAGAATATTCTAAATGTTTTTGATGTGATAAGCTTGAGGTGTTTCCCGTAATTACTCATTTCTTAACTTTAACAGAAATTGTAAGTGATCACTTACAGCATTTTATGTGATATATATTTGTGTTGCTATTTGTATTAATGTTTCTATTGCACATAAAATAAGACATTCTTGATTTTGTTTTTTATTATTTTAGATTAGAATTTAAGCTATTTCATCCCTGGACTTAGGATAAGTATTGGTAACATTTCCAAAGTGATATGCAGGGGTTTTTTTTCCCCTTGTTTGATATTTTTACTCTCGGAGATTTGGTTGTTCTGAGACGTGATAGAAGCTTAAATATTGAGAGGTAAGTAAATAAAAGAGTTAGCTGTAGTAACAGGTCTCCTTCATGTTTTTATTTTGATATTTGACTTTTCTCTGTGAAGTAAGCAAACATAGGTCTATTGCCTAAGAATTGTAAAGATGTCATTGACACCCATGTAAGCATATCACTTAAAACCGAATACTGAATCAGTGATCTCACCTGGTTAGAGAATAGTGGTACCCACAAGTGCATTTGTGTAGTGTCTATTTGGGGTCAATAAGTGACCCATCTAAGAAAAAGGGTGGTGATGGGGAAATGCCTATAAACTCTAAATTATCATTAAAAGGCAGAGAGTTTTAAAAAGCTGTATTAGTAAAAACAGAGAGTAGAATGATGGTCCCCAGGGCCTGAGGGACAGGGGAATTGCGGAGATGTTGTTTAAGGGTATAAACTTGTAACTAGTAGATAAAATAGTCCTGGAGATCTAATGCACAGCATAGTGATTATTGTCAACAATACTGTATTAGGAACATCAAAGTTGCTAAGAGACTAGATCTTAATTGCTCTTGCTACAAAAAAGAAATAATTGTGTGACATGATAGAGGTGTTAGCTAATGCTACAATGGTAATCATATTGCAATATATAAATGCATCAAATTAACATGTACACCTTAAAATTACACAAAATTATATGTCAATTATATCTCAATTAAAAGAGTATCTAGGATATGAGCAAAACATTTCACCGTGGCTAAACATATCACTTATAATTTCAAGTTCTATAGGAGAAAATAAGAAGATATTTATGGATAGTTTAGAGCTGGCAGGTTTCTGTTCCTGGAATGTAACTTATTAAAAAATAGTTTAAAATGAAAGAAGCTGAAGTAATAGTTGTCTTCATTTATAAAATATAGCAACTAGAAACTGAATAGTTCTATAAATTTCTCTGAATAGTTCTATAAATTATATCATATGTTGACTTTTCTCCTGACCTTCAAATGCATTAGAATAGCATAGTGTTTCTCAGCTTCATGTTTATTATTGCTTTCCTTAGAAGCCTTTACACATCTTTATGTAATCCTCCCATGACATTTTAGTGTATATACTGTTCATTATGTACTGTATGTATATCTGTACTTTATACATTGAAAAAATGATCTTTTTCCCAATCCCCAAATAACTAATTTTTGCCCCTTCAGGGCAATATCACCCTCTTTGAAAATGCCTGAAATGACTCTAAACCTGAGAGTTAAATTTAGCTTTTTAGGGCATCAAAACCATGGGTGTTTACTTTTTAAAAAGTGATTCAAGTTATACCATTAAGATTTAAAAAATTAATTTCTCAGCCTGAAAAAAATGTTCTGTATAGGATTTTCACAAATGAATTTCTATAACATCTGGTTCCATTCTAAGTGACATGTAGAAGGGCCAAAACATCTAACTTTGAAAACTAAAGCTGTTATTTTGTTATTAAAAACTCCCAAATAAGGTTTTGTTTCAACTTGGCTATAAAAATGGATGCTAGGTGGTTCTGATTTAAGACATGCATGGGTCTAGTCATTGGTTTCCTATCTTCTTCTTCTGGTGAAAACTGTTTGACTCTATACCCACAACAAATAAAAGGAGAGTTTGATAGAAGTTTAGAACCAGGAGAAAGTTACCATCAGTGCTGATTGAAATAAATGTACCAGATGATATAGACAGGGAGGTTGGTAATTACTTTATTTTGCAAAGATCACATTTCTGCAACTCCAGAACTCTAAGACAGGCAGACTGTGGTTGTATCATTAACTGGAAAATCCTTTAGTTACAGAGTGGGGTCAGAAGTAATCTCTTATTGTGGCTTGTGCAACATGATAATCAGTGCAGAGGCACTAACATAGCACTTAATGAGGAAGATGGTCATTTGAAAAGTTAAGTGGCCAGTCTCTATCATCATGCAGAGACCCACACAACCCTAACGCTTTTTGATATATTCAAGTATTCATCCCCAAAAGCAATCAGTTTTTAAATATCAAATACAAAATAATATTTAAAATTATATTTCAGTTTATGTTTGTGAATCTTTCATAAAAATCAAAATTAAATAACTCATAGTATAGTAAGATACTATCAGTACTTTTTAAATTTTATTAAGATATTTGGCTGAGAAAATGTTTCAAAGGGTTTAAATACATAGTAAAATTGAGTCATTCTTAATGCTGAATTAAACTTCTAATGTTTTATAAGAAAAGCATTTTTTTCCAACTGGATACAGAGTGATAGAATTTAGTGGGAATCAATAAAATCAGTATTGCTCAATTCACCCATGATAAACCAGACCTTCCATTCTTAACTCTTTCATATTGAGTCAATTAACTAATATTAATTGAGCAGCTACATGATACCAGCAAAATAACTCAACTTTGCATTTCTCCTTTGCTCATATGTGGTTTGCTGCAGAAGGAATGGGAGGACCCTTTCCCTCCTTTCCCTCTCCACCATTTTGGACAGCTGTGAGAGAGGGAGGCATGCACAAGTCAGAATTGGGACCAATGAAAACAAGAAGGAAAGTTAATAGAGTTTTTATGATTATTTCCTTCCATTTCTCACTGGTCTGACTTGAGTTTTCTGCCCTCCTTCCACATCTGAATATAGCCTTCTGGGAGAAGAGTTTGAAATGAGTTCTACTATTAAAAAAATCTTATGATAGGAGTACCTCATTTATGTTAGGAGTTAGTCAATAGAGAGCATGATTTAAATTGACATAACTTAAATTGAAACATATATTTTCATTAAAATAACTGTTATGGTACAGATTAAGTATATAATCCTCTGATATATTAATTGTCCATTATATACAGAAATGATTTTTAAATCACTCAAATTCACATTGCAACATTAGCAAGTTAATAAATGGAGACCAGGCTTGAAAAAGAGAACCTTTGCTTCATTTATTTTCTAGGATGTTCAGATTATCAAGAGCTACAATTGGAGAAGGCTCTAATAGTGCAAAGAATTAAAAAAAAAATACTTTGGATAAGAAAATTTGCATTTAAAATTAGGCTTTGATATTTAATAATTATGTGATTTTTAATAAGTTACTTAACATTCCTAAGCCTCAGTTTCCACACCAGCAATAACAAAACAAACAATAACTAATAGTCAAATTTACATCACTGGATTTTTATGGGAAAAGTGCTATGTCGATGTAAGGCATTAGAAAGTAATATATGGCCAAAGCAGGAGAAAAAGCCTTTATAGTATAGAGTCTGGACTAGTTTGCACCCCCGGGGTTGTTATGATAATTAAATTTAGCCAATATATTAGATAATAAAGATTTAAACTCCTGGTAGGTGCCTATATTTATTTACTCATTTATCCATCCACCCATTCAGCTCACAAATACTTAGAGGGTATTGTGTATGTGATCTGATCTGGTGGAAGTTTCTACATTATCCAGGATAAGATAGCCTGTGTTCCAGTCAGCACAACCACAACATCCCACTGGAATAACCCAGTCAAAATTTATTGCTAACTCACCTCACAGGCTGATAGAGGTCTGGAAGCTTCCCTTGACTGTTCTCCAAGCTATGATTCTGAGACCCAGGTTCAAGTCCTATCTCTGAGGTGTGACTGAGAAACTACTTAATCTTTTAAGTTACCAGTTCTATCACTTGTAATTTGAGGATAAAAATAGGGGCTACCTAGAGAGAAAATTAAATGAGATAATGTATATAAAGCACTCTGCACCAAAATGGCACACAGCATGAGCTCTATTAATGTGAGTCATTGTTTTTCTGGGAACTGCCAGGGTGTAAGGTAATAATAAACCCATTTAGGATGTCTCAAGTATTTCTCTCACTTCTGGTCTTTACAGGAGCAAAACTTCATCCAGGTTTACGCCACCCCAACTCCACCCCTGACCCCTACCCCTGACTTCTATCCCTGATCCCCGCAGGCCAGCTCATGTTCACCGAGCCTCTGGTGTCTGATTGTCAATATGAAAAACTTCATTCTTTACAACTGTGATGTACTTTGGACATAGTTAGTGATTTTCTCTCTTTGTCATGCCTGTCATTTCTGGGGCAGACCAAGCAGACCCTGGGATGTCTTGGCTTGACTGCCTTTCCTTTTTTCAGAGTAACTTTCTTGATTTTTTTTTTTTTTTTTCTCCTCATATGACTGGGGAAATTACTTCAGGGAATTTAAGCATCTCAGACTCCATCTTTTGATCAGACTACATCTTCATGTCCTGGAATCATTTTAGAGTATCTTTGCCTTAGGTTCCTGCCACCCTCCTGATGAGAAAATGAATAAGACCTGCCTTGATGTTTTATATTCCTTAGAGGGAGCCATGTTGGGATACCAGCCAAGTTTTTATCTCCCACACAGGACTCTCAGCCTTCCCTTTCCAGTCAGCATACTGAGCCACACCTGGGGATATTGGAGACCATTCACTCTTGTTTGACTCCTTTCTTTCAAAGACCGAATATCAAAACAGAAAAACTAAAACAAACACAAAATAATGATTAAAAAAAGAAAAAAAATCCATGGTGGAAAGTCTCTGAATATATCAATACTTTCTAGAAATCCAGGAAGTGGTAGATACCACAGATTGTATCACCCTCAGACAGTATTGTTCAGCTTTCTTAGTGCTATATTGGATTAGTGTTGTATATTGAGAAAGTAGGAAACTGTTAAACCCTACATCAGACTGTACAGCTCAGTGAGGAAAGCTTGCCATGTCTTTTTCCTTATGGATCCTTCATTGCCTTACTCAATGTCTGACATATAGTAGGTGCTTGATATATGTATATGTTGAACAGACATTCACTAACATTTATTCTTGCTTACTGCATGCCAAGCCTTGTGGTGAGCTAATTGGCTGTGCAAAGATCACCTTGCTGGCCACATAAATAATAAGCTTTTCAAAAAGGAGTAGGTCTTCTTTGAAGGTTGGATTTCCAAAAATGTATTATGATATGGTGGAAAAATATTTACTGAGGAACATCTAATTTTTAGTAGTCTTAATCTTCAAACATGAAAGATACAAAAGAATAGTAAATTGTAAACAAAAATCCTAAGGGCAAGTAGACTAGCCAACAAATGAATATACATAGACTTTAAAATTGTTTTCAGTGCAAAATGGCATATTTTTTCAAATAGTTTTTATTGAGGTATAATTGACATACAACATTATATTAGCTTCAGGTGTATAACAATAATTTGATATTTGTATACATTGCAAAATGATGCCCACAAAAAGTCTAGTTAACATCACATAGTTTTAAGTTATTTTAAAATTGAGGAATTAAATCATCAAAACAATTGCTCTGAGATATTTTCCAAAGGTGTATTTCAATTTGCATCTTGCTAATAGAGGATAATAGTGAGAAAGCCCAGTCCTAAGGCTGGAGTGTAACATAAAATATATAATCTTGCCCAGTGGTACATTCCAGCCAGAGATCGTTCAATAAAAGGGAATGAATATATACGAAAAATGTTCAGAGATAATTATGCTAGTTTTTCAGCCTAAATACCTTGGAATTTGCAAAGACAGCTCATAGACAAAAGGGATACCACTAAAATTCAGTGCAACAGATTTCTTCATTCGCAGTGACAGGAACATCTCTCTCAATATTACTTAGCTAATGAAAGAATAGATCTGCTGTGAAGTTCCTAGGAGGCTCATTTTCTTGAGTACAGTAGTAAAAGTTAGCTGATGAATGACCTAAACTGCTTAATGTTTCTCCTTATAACTTCTGAGCAGCAAGGCGTATCCTGGCAAGTACTGAAGGAGTTATCCTCGGGAGGCCCTGGTGTCCTTGCAGGTTGTCAGAGGCAATGAGCCAGGTTTATTTCAAATGGCTCCTTAAATGAACATTTATTTTGTGCCAGTAACACGTTTTTGATTAACAGCTCCTTTTGACTAATTTGCTTCCCAAAACAGCCTAATAAATGACTCGTTTAAAACATAATTAAAAGCATGTTATTGCTAGCAGTTAATACTGATTAAAACAGGCATTAAGACAATTATCGTTGAAGGAAAGTAAGCACCCCGTAGTTAGTACAGAATCCTTAATGTTTTTATGCATCACATACAGAAATGGCTACATGACAGGCTAGAACAAGGGATCATTCTTTATGGAATCATATCAAAATATGTTCCTATTTTGTTTGTTTCTTTTAATGAAGGGACAGGTGTTTGTATAGGTGGACCATGGATTTTTCTTTTCTTGTGCGAAACATTCATGTGTTCAACAAGGTCAAGGTCATTTTCAATGAATCTTAACTGGTTTTGGCTGTGTGGAGGAAAGCTCAGCTATTCTTTTATACTAATAGGATATAATTCCTTCTTTCTACATGCTCTTAGTACACAAAACTCTCTTGGTCCCATTATTGATTGAATGCAGTGCATGCTTTTATTACTATTATTTGACATTTTTGATCCATTTGTTTTCATATTGCTTCTTGTTCTGTTATGGTGTGAAAGAAGAATTAGACATTCATTGATTTCTTTTTTTTTTTTTTTGGAATTTTTGAACTTTATTTTATTTATTTTTTATACAGCTGGTTCTTATTAGTTATCTATTTTATACATATTAGTGTATATATGTCAATCCCAATCTCCCAATTCATCACACCACCCCCACCCCCCAGCCACTTTCCCGCCTTGGTGTCCATACGTTTGTTCTCTACATCTGTGTCTCTATTTCTGCGCTGCAAACCGGTTCATCTGTACCATTTTTCTAGGATCCACATATATGCGTTAATATACGATATTTGTTTTTCTCTTTCTGACTTACGTCACTCTGTATGACAGTCTCTAGATCCATCCACGTCTCAACAAATGACCCAATTTCGTTCCTTTTTATGGCTAAGTAATATTCCATTGTATATATGTACCACATCTTCTTTATCCATTCGTCTGTCGATGGGCATTTAGGTTGCTTCCATGACCTGGCTATTGTAAATAGTACTGCAATGAACATTGGGGTGCATGTGTCTTTTTGAATTATGGCTTTCTCTGGGTATATGCCCAGGAGTGGGATTGCTGGGTCATATGGTAATTCTATTTTTAGTTTTTTAAGGAACCTCCATACTGTTCTCCATAGTGGCTGTATCAATTTACATTCCCACCAACAGTGCAAGAGGGTTCCCTTTTCTCCACACCCTCTCCAGCATTTGTTGTTTGTAGATTTTCTGATGATGCCCATTCTGATCAGTGGGAGGTGATACCTCATTGTAGTTTTGATTTGCATTTCTCTAATAATTAGTGATGTTGAGCAGCTTTTCATGTGCTTCTTGGCCATCTGTATATCTTCTTTGGAGAAATGTCAATTTAGGTCTTCTGCCCATTTTTTGATTGGGTTGTTTGTTTTTTTAATATTGAGCTGCATGAGCTGTTTATATATTTTGGAGATTAATCCTTTGCCATTGATTTGTTTGCAAATATTTTCTCCTATTCTGAGGGTTGTCTTTTCATCTTGTTTGTAGTTTCCTTTGCTTTGCAAAAGCTTTTAAGTTTCATTAGGTCCCATTTGTTTACTTTTGTTTTTATTTTCATTACTCTAGGAGGTGGGTCAAAAAAGATCTTGCTGTGATTTATGTCATAAAGTGTTCTGCCTGTGGTTTCCTCTAAGAGTTTTATAGTGTCTGGTCTTACATTTAGGCCTCTAATCCATTCTGAGTTTCTTTTTGTGTATGGTGTTAGGGAGTGTTCTAATTTCATTCTTTTACAGGTAGCTGTCCAGCTTTCCCAGCACCACTTATTGAAGAGAATGTCTTTTCTCCATTGTATATTCTTGCATCCTTTGTCACAGATTAGTTGACCATAGGTGCGTGAGTTTATTTCTGGGCTTTCTATCCTGTTCCATTGTTCTATATGTCTGTTTTTGTGCCAGTACCATACTGTCTTGATTACTGTAGCTTTGTAGTATAGTCTGAAGTCAGGGAGTCTGATTCCTCCCGCTCCGTTTTTTTCCCTCAAGACTGCTTTGGCTATTCGGGGTCTTTTGTGTCTCCATACAAATTTTAAGATTTTTTGTTCTAGTTCCGTAAAAAATGCCACTGGTAATTTTATAGGGATTGCATTGAATCTGTAGATTGCTTTGGGTAGTATAGTCATTTTCACAATATTAATTCTTCCAATTCAAGAACATGGTATATCTCTCCATCTGTTTGTGTCATCTTTGATTTCTTTCATCAGTGTCATAGATTTCTGAGTACAGGTCTTTTACCTCCTTAGGTAGTTTTATTCCTAGGTATTTTATTCTTTTTGTTGCAATGGTGAATGGGATTGTTTCCTTAATTTCTCTTTCTGATCTTCCATTGTTAGTGTATAGGAATGCAAGAGATTTCTGTGCATTAATTTTGTATCCTGCAACTTTACGAAATTCATTGATTAGCTCTAGTAGTTTTCTGGTGGCATCTTTAGGATTCCCTGTGTATAGTATCATGTCATCTGCAAAAATTCTTCTTTTCCAATTTGTATTCCTTTTATTTCTTTTTCTTCTCTGATTGCCGTGGCTCGGACTTCCAAAACTATGTTGAATAATAGTGGCAAGAGTGGACATCCAGGCTTCCCTCGTGGCACAGTGGTTGAGAATCCACCTGCCAATGCAGGGGACACGAGTTCGAGCCCTGGTCTGGGAAGATCCCACATGCCGCGGAGCAACTGGGCCCGTGAGCCACAACTACTGAGCCTGCGCATGTGGAGCCTGTGCTCCGCAACAGGAGAGGGCGCGGAAGTGAGAGGCCCACGCACCGCGATGAAGAGTGGCCCCCGCTCGCCACGTCTAGAGAAAGCCCTCATACAGAAACGAAGACCCAACACAGCCAAAACTAAAATAAAAATTAAAAAAAAAAAAAAAAAAAAGAGTGGACATCCTTGTCTTGTTCCTGATCTTAGAGGAAATGCTTTTAGTTTTTCACCATTGAGAAGACCTTCATTGATTTCTCATTCTTTTTTAAAAGCACCGATTAAAACAGAACAATAGTGGAAATTAATATTATATGAAGTAAGTACATAAAGTTTTTGTAACAACTTCTGTATTTTGCATCCAATTATGACTTTTTAACAATTGTGTAGGTAATATAAAAAGAGCATGTATTTTGCATGAATGATTACTTCACTGAAAATGAAAATACAGAAAACGGCTTCCATTTCACATGAAAGATTTCTTTCTAAAAATATTTTTCTTATGATCAATCTTATATTTAAGTATAACCTCTTATTTTGTGACCATTCAAGAAGGCGTGTGGTGGAAATAATGGGGATTAGGTTTTGGTATACTTGACAAGAGTGAGACTACCTTTACAGAATGGATTTATAAGAAGTCATCTTAACAGTTAAAATATCACAGAGATAAAACTACACTGACAGATTTGATCATTTGTTTAGATTTTCATCTTGCTATAATAGCCCCTGGACTGTCTCTCAGATAGATGGCACTAACCAAGCACCTTGGCCAAGTGCATCTATCAAGGGATGATTTGTCTTGTCCTTCAGGGTTCCAAGAAAGTTCAGGGGTCCCTATAGTCACTGGAGACCAGTTCCCAAATCTTTTAAGACTTGCGGTAATAAAAATTTTTTTTAATAAACCAGAAAAAACCTTGTAAGACATCATGTGAACTAAAATTATGGCGGCAAAAATACGAAATGGAAAAGAAGAAAGCCTTTTGTCATGTGTGATATAAAGAATAAATTAATTTCTTTTCATTTTACTATAGGCTTTTTACATCTCTTTTCTGGATGATTCCAAGAGCTTTCTGTAATGTCTCCCCCTTTCTGCTTTGGTTAATCCTTTCATACTGCCATCAAATTATGGTTCTAAAAATGCAAATATGATCTCGACCTGTCCCTAGTTAAAATCTCTCCATGATTCATACTGATTCTTTTTGACAGGGTGTAACTCTTTAATTATCTGACCTCAAACTACATTTGCAGTCAAATTTTCTGATTTTCCATCTTGTGGACATTATGTACCCCCCTCACTGAACCAAACTGCTTCTTTCTTCTCTAAACACACACTTCAGCGTACACCTACACTTTTATGTGCAGGTCTCTTTGCTCGTATTCCCTCTGCTTAGAGGGTTTTTTTTTCCCCCCCCATTTTCCAAGGGTCAGACTTCTATTCATCTTCAGGTTGCCAGATTAGCAAATAAAAATCCAGGTACATTTGAATTTCAGGTAAACACTGAATTTTTTTAGTATATAAGTATGTCCCATGCAATGATTTTACACACTCCCAGTTATAACTAAAACAAATAATTAAAATAAAATTTGATATCTCTCCTATGAATAAGTCTTTGAACTTTTTATGTGTTCAGTTTTTAATCGTATTAGCCAGTGGAAACTCTGGCACATAAAAAATAATTAATACTTTTTGTTGAATAAAAATGTATTTTATGTAATATTAATACTGTGTTAACATATATAGGTACTTCTAATAGTGACTAAAGTGCAGATAGTATGTTGAACCATCACATCCACTTAGGTTAATGGAATAATCACGGGGCTTTGGCAACTACTACAGAGCATGGACTGGATTTATTATGTAATAGTTAAGAGTTCTAGCTGGACAGCCTAGCTGTGAAATCTGACCTAACTGTCCAGTGCCTCAATTTCCTTATCTGCCAAATGGGGATGGTGAAAACGGGGATAAGCAAACATGGTTACTAGAGAAGATTTAATAGAGTAATAGACGTAAATTTCTCAGGAGTGTGTGTAGCAAGTTCTACATGAAAATGAGCATTTATATCCACCTCAGATAAATACATCAAAAGAAACAATCACTCTCAGTGATCTTAAACTATCTATGAATATAAATGTCTATGAGTCTAAAACAAACAGTTCTGTGTGTCTTTCTTTGTTCCTCCTGATCCAATCTTTTATTTTCTCCCCTCTGCTCTAAGGCCCAACACAATGGCCCATACAGACAACATCAACAGGGTCTCTGCCCTTTGGCTTGAGGTGAGGTCAGCCAGTGAGGAGAGAGTGTGCTCAGGAAATGTATTTCACTGGCACCGTGGCTGATGGGGTTCCAGACCCTGAGGTCAGCAGGTCCAGGGATCCTCTCCATATGGCACCCCACCTCTGAGATATAGTAGCCACCTTGTCCCCTTTACCCCTCAGGCCTGGGGTTGTGGGCATCTCACTAGCTCTTAGCATCCCTAGGGCTCTACTCTTCGTGATAGTTACACTACTCTTTGCCTACATCTTTGAAAAGAGTTCATTTATTAAACTCTCCTTAAATGTTCTCAATTTCCTGCAAGGACCTCGACCAAATATTACTTAAAGGAAGTAATCTGATTTCAAAATCATATCATAACTTATTTTGCTTGTCTACTATATTTCGTTATTGTCAAAGATATTCAAACACCCTTATTGCCAAAATAGTTTTATTATTTTTATCATGGTCATTACAACGGGCTATTTAAATTGTATTCCACCAAAATATTATTTTCACTTTATGGCAATCAATTTAAAAAAAAATTTTTTTTTAATTTATTTTTTGGCTGTGTTGGGTCTTCATTGCTGCACGCGGGCTTTCTCTAGTTGCGACGAGCGGGGGTTACTCTTCGTTGCAGTGCGCGGGCTTCTCATTGTGGTGGCTCCTCTTGTTGCGGAGCATGGGCTCTGGGTGCGTGGGCTTCAGAAGTTGCAGCACGTGGGCTCAGTAGTTGCAGCACGGGGGCTCTAGGGCACGTGGGCTTCAGTAGTTGTGGCTCGCAGGCTCAGTAGTCATGGCACATGGGCTTAGTTGCTCCACAGTATGTGGGATCTTCCCAGACCAGGGATTGAACTTGTGTCCCCTGCACTGGGGACCACTGCGCCACCAGGGAAGTCCCTATGGCAATCAATTTTTTTTAAGTTGACAAATTGAGAAAGGCAATTTTTTTTTCTGGTGGCACTGAAACTAAAGCAGCCTTCTCCTGATATTAGGGTCATGTTACGGAGATTAACTAAATAGTTGTGTATTGTCTTGCCTGGAAACCTTGCTGCTAAAACAGTTACTTGGATCCTGGCAGAACATATTTAAAATAGAATTTTACTATTTACAGGAAGGTATTTGCCTATTTTGGCAGCTCACTCAAAACAGTGAAATCGTCTTTTCAAGTAGAAACTGTTTTAATCGGACATTGAAGAAAGTTGGTGACCAGAGTGGGGAGTATATGGATAAAAGTTTCTCTCTCAGAGGGAAACACCTTGGGGGAATACCAAGAGGATAAATCCTATTACCTATCCTTTTGCCATTACTGTACTTTTATGTGAGAACAAGAAAATGATAAATTTTATGTCTGAGTTTTTTTGAGTCATGGAAAATTTTGTTGCTCTGATTATACTTACAAGTGTATTGTTCTGGTAAATGCACTGAAGTGATTTGTATTTATCCATCTGTAAAATGGGGAATACAGTGCATTTATTTTAAAGTAGAACATTTACTAGAACATATAAAAAAGTCTTTATTGTGATAATTAATAAAGCAAAATTATTGAATATTACATATTAAGACGTTTTATATGTGGAAACATACTTGCAGTTATAACTGATATGTCCATTTAAAATATATTTCTGAGAAAATTAATAGTTATATTAGAAAGATAAACTCATAGAGACTCTTATCCCACATATATTCCATAGCTAACTCTTTGGTATTCATAAATTGCATTTCTTTTTAGTCTTTTGTTGACGATATTAGCTTTGCTGCTTTATATAAAGGAACAAAATCTGAGTAATTAAAAATATAAAACACATCTTAATGAACTAATGAATAACAATAAAGTTTGAAGTTTCTTCTAAAACAACTAGTCTTAGGAAAAATTCTATGCAAATTTTTACTTCATAGATATGCCTCCCTTCAGAAAGTGGCCACCAATCTTTACACTCAACATATATTTTAATTCCTGAGGTCTTATAGAAGAAGACATTTTTTGTGATTGTTCTGAAAAAATATTCTTTTTATGTACTTCAGACAATGAATGCAAACCTAAATGAGATTTTTACTTAGAAGATTCCCTCCTAGATCCATAAAGTCCAAGTAGGCAGTCACTCACTGCCCTTTGAAATCAAGCAGATGATGTCTAGTTAGATAGCTGATTCACTTTGTTTTACAGCAGAAACTAACACAGCATTGTAAAGCAATTATACTCCAATTAAAAAAAAGCATAATTATAAATCTAGGTTGATAGATTATACAATGTATAAAGACAAAATATGTATAAATATGTATAAAGAAAATAACATAATGGTGGGATGTAGCTATATAGGAGGAAGTTTTATAAATATTGAAACTAAATTGATATTAATTCAAAAAAAAAAAAGAAGTCACAGACTTCTGGAAATACTAAAAAATCTAAGGGCCTGTGTCTGGTTTGAAGGAAGCTTTTTGCTTCACTTTTTGTGATGGAACTAAAGTGAGCTGAAATAATGCAGTTGTCAAATGAGAATCTGTTCCAAAATTAATATTTACTGAACCAGTAATTTCTCTGCCAGTGCATTGTATTAGTGGGACATAGCAATTTTACGCTTTGGAAGAACATCCAGAGGAAAACCAGCTGAAACAGCAGACGGTGCATCTCATTCATAAGTTCACATTTTCTGGTTTTCTCTTGATGTCCTGTTCTTTAATACTGTTAGGACACATCCTCTTACATTTTTCTACCCAATTAATTGGAATGTAAAGAGTTTATTTTCTGCTATGTGATTTGATTTTTTTTACCTTCTTCCTAAGTAAGAAAGATTTTAAAAGGACTTATCCAGCTAAAATACAGAGAAGAAACTAGGGCAACAAGTTTTTTTCTCATTTCAACTTATGGGCTATACTGAAATGGATCCTCTAAAGCAGTTTTGGTTCATATGTAAAAGATCTGATCCAATATTAAGAACAAAAAATTGGCTTAGTGGGTACAGGGATGTGGAGCCACAAAAAATAATCGTTCACAGAACTCCTGACAGTTTCAATCACAGGATTCCCTGCAATGACTGGAAGAAATTGCAGGGTAACTTGTTCAAGAATGATTCAAAAATTGGTGCAACCCCAAAGGATGACTTCTTTGCTGCTGATTTAAGTTGTGGACCACAACAAATATATCATCGTTGAATTTGTCCTAAAAGGGCATATGTGTGTGTGTGTGTGTGTGTGTGTGTGTGTGTGTGTGTGTGTACATATCCATGAAATTGCATGATTTGAGGTGAATCAGATTTCTTTTTATTTTCTCCAAACATCTTGCTACTTATCTGTTAAAAATGAAATTTCTTTAGTAAAATAAACCCAATGTTGCTTTCTATCCAAGAGTTTGTGAAACTGAAGTTGAATTTAGACCATACTATAACACAAAGAGATCAACCTTTATAGCAATCCATGTGTAACTCCGAACCAAATAGCTGCAAAATAAATTGGCAACTGGCATGTTCTTTTTAATATGCTGCCAGTTATGGAGCTGGGATAAACTAAACCTGGAATTTAATTACAAATGAAAGCCAAAAGTATCTGAAAGAAGAAACTGGGTAAGAATTCATGTTTATAATATGCTGAAAGCCTTTTTCTCTTCTATATCCTGTTTCCTAAACTCTCACCTTTAGATACTGGTTTCTTACAATTTAGCTCAGAATCCCAAAGTGCCACTGAGAGAATTAAAAAAAATATCTACTCAGATTATTTAAAGCATTCCAAACAAAAGCAAACAAACAAACAAAAAATAATTTGTGTGCTCTGATTTCATCTATCACCATCCATTTAGTCATTAAGGATAGTTGTCTCACTTCTGAAATGCCTGCCTTCTCGAGACACTTAATAAACATACAAATCTATGATGAAAACACGTTTTATTTGGCCACACCCATGCGGCCTGTGGGATCTTAGTTCCCCGACCAGGGATTGAACCCAGGCCCTCGGCAGTGAGAGCACCGAGTCCTAACCACTGGACCCCCAGGGAATTCCCTGAAAACACGTATTAGTGTGTTTTCACACACAGTTTCCTAGAATTGTGCAGTACCTAATTTGGACAACCATACCTGTGTCAAGCTGTTTTAGACTGTTTACTTTTCTATACCTCAGGTTTTCCATGAAGAGTTTGCATATCTCTCCCTACTATCTTAATGGTGATGAAACACGTTCATATTTTGAAGTATATCCTGAAAATAAAACCCTCTACAAAGTAATGACTAATCCTGAAATTCACCACTTTACCCACTGGTTACAGAGTGTTTTGAACCAGATTTTGTTCCACTGGCATTGGAAAGCGTCACAAATATTTGGTAATCAAGGTGTCCTCTAAAATCAGAAAGTTTTATTTGGGTAGTGATATACTACAACTCATATTAAGATAATATTCTAATAATATATTTTGAAATGTTTCATATGCATGCCGTATCCTCAGATTCCTATGGAAGCAATTCCTGTTAATCCTTGATACAGACATTAATGCCAAGCAACATATAAGAAAGAGATTCACAATATTTTCCAGGCAAAATAAGTATACAAAACTAAGCACTTTGTGTTCTAGGATTTTAGAATAATTCCACAGCAAGATCTGCTGTTACAATAAATTTGTGAAACTTAGAGTGACCTCCACACATTTTGCTACATTGAAATATCCAGAGAGGGGTATTATGCATTTCATACATATAGAAGCATAGATTGCTCTCTGCGTTAATCATGGCCATTTGTGTGCATTTTTTAGTTTTATTACCTAGGCTTGGAGCAATCTTTGCAAAACAGACCCATAACAAACATGTAAAAATGGAATAAAAAGCACATTCCCCATAAAGTGCTTGCACAGCACAGAAATGTAAAATTTTGGCACCCCGTCAGTTTCATGTGGTATAAAAAGTTCTTATATTTAAATTCTCTGTATTTTACCAGTCTTTTTATGTAAAACCTTAAGTGGACTTGACTGCTTATCCCAGTTGATTTGGCCATGTGACGCCTTCCAGGTTGGGGAGCTCTCACTTTACTCTGTTTCCTATCAGCCCCCCTCGACTACCAGCTTGTGGGGCGAATTTGTTCCTTCTGCAGGGGAAGGAGAGGGGATTTGGATTTAATTTGAAACCTTGACATAAGGTTTAATTTGCTAAAAAGGGGAGCTATGCCATTGTAAATCTTGGAATGAGACACCAAGGTAGTAAGAACTGTCAGCCCAATCTGTTTTAAGCACCGTTTGAGGTGTTTGTTAAACTATATTTCTTTCCCGACCCCACTTACCTAATTGGATTGATGCTTAATTGCAAATACAATTCTATTCTTTATTCTGATAAGCTGTTTTATTTTTTGATAGAGGGATTATGGATTATAGAAAGTTTTCATATGAAATATGGATTTACAATAGATGCAAAGATTAGACAGTATGCTATGGGTATGAAATTCATGAAAGGACAATGCTCGTCTTATGTTTTCCATCTCACTACAAATAGAGGAGAAGGAAGTGCAATTAGCTGCAGTAGAACGGACTCAATAGAGAAAACTGGAAATACCCAACTGTGAGGATTATTTAACATTGAGTAGTATTTATGTGGGAAATCTTTGCCTTTTATAGTTTTTAAAAATTAAGACAGACTCATGTTGACTTGTACATTTCACTTGGGCAATTTCTTGATAAGGAATAGAGAAATGAGCTGGTTCCCACCCTTGGGGCTTCACTGCATTTTCCATCCCAGAAGCATTTGTAAATATGAGGGGGCTGTCAGCTCTGATGATGGCTGAAGGGAAAACTCCATCATGCAGTGGATAGTCACCATGGATAGAAGGTATCCTGTGTGCATGGGCCATTTCTGCCCTTCTTAAAATGCCAATAACTCTGCAGTTAGAAAAAATATGCATAAATATCTCTTTTACTTATTCCTAGAAATTATATACTTTTTAATTTAATTTTATTTTTTTACAGTAAGCCCTTGTTGGTTATCTGTTTTAAATATAGCAGTGTGTACCTGTCAATCCCAAACTCCTAGTCTATCCCTCCTCCCTACCCTTCCCCCCAGTAACCATATGTTCATTCTTTACATCTGGGAGTCTGTTTTTGTTTTGTAAACAAGTTAATTTGTATCACTTTTTTTTAGATTCTGCATATACGCGATATCATGATATTTGTCTTTCTCTGTCTGACTTACTTCACTTAGTATGATAATCTCCAAGTTCATCCATGTTGCTGCAAATGGCATTATTTCATTCTTTTGTATGGCTGAATAATATTCCATTGTATGTATGTATCACATCTTTATCCGTTCTCCATGTCTTGGCTATTGTAAACAGTGCTGCAGTGAACATTGGGGTACATGTATCCTTTCAAACCATGGTTTTCTCCGGATATATACCCAGGAGTGGGATTTCTGGATAATACGGTAGCTTTATTTTTAGTTTTTTAAGGAACCTCCATACTGTTCTCCATAGTATAGTGGCTGTACCAGTTTACATTCCCACCAATAGTGTAGGAAGGTTCCCTCTTCTCCACACCCTCTCCAGCATTTATTGTTTGTAGATTTTTTTGATGATGGCCATTCTGACAAGTGTGAGGTGATGTCTCATTGTAGTTTTGATTTGCATTTCTCTAATAATTAGTGATGTTGAGCATCCTTGCATGTGCCTCTTGGCCATCTGTATGTCTTCTTTGGAGAAATGTCAATTTAGGTCTTCTGCCCATTTTTTGATTGGGTTGTTTGTTTTTTTGATATTGAGCTGCATGAGCTGTTTGTAAATTTTGGAGACTCATCTCTTGTCCATTGCTTCATTTGCAAATATTTTCTCCCATTGTGTGGGTTGTCTTGTTTTGTGATTTCCTTTGCTGTGCAAAAGCTTTTGAGTTTAATTAGGTCCCATTTGTTTATTTTGGTTTTATTCCCATTTCTCTGGAAGACGGATCGAAAAAGATATTACAGCAATTTATGTCAAAGAGTGTTCTGCCTATGTTTTCCTCTAAGAGTTTTATAGTATCTGGCCTTACATTTAGGTCTTTAATCCATTTTGAGTTTATTTTTGTGTATGGTGTTAAAGAATGTTCTAGTTTCATTTTTTTACATGTAGCTGTCCAGTTTTCCCAGCACCATTTATTGAAGAGACCGTGTTTTCTCCATTGTATAGTCTTGCATCGTTTATTGTAGATTAATTGACCATAGGCAGGTGGGTTTATTTCTGGGCTTTGTATCCTGCTCCATTGACCACACAAAGGTATTTCTGCTTTTGTGCCAGTACCATACTGTTTTGATGACTGTAGCTTTGTATACTTTTGTGTTCATGTGTGTGTGAGGTGTGTTGTGTGTGTATTTACTATTAGAGTAGCAACATAGTATAATATTTAAGATCATTGTCTCTGGAGCCATACTCTCTAGGTTTGTATTCTAACCTAGCCATTTTTAATTTTCTGTGATTTTGAATAAGATACATAACTCTTTGTGCTTCAGTTCCCTCATCTGTGAATTTCGGATAGGAATAGTATTTTCTTCTATGTTGTTGTGAGCATTAAATGAGTTAAGACATAACAGGTGCTTACAACCCTGCAGCAAAACAAAATAACACACAATAACAAACACATTTGTGTTTATGATTTAAATGTTATCAATTACTATTACTACTAATTTCTTCTGTGACCTTAGACCAAGCTTTCAGTAATCTACCAAACTCTACTCCTTCCATTATGTCCATTCCTGTCTCTACAGAAGAGTAGATATGCACAAATAAATTCTGTTTGCCCAGAAATTGAACACAGAAAACTTTTGAATTCCTTTAAAAACATAAGGTATCCATGAATACTCAATTCTACTTCTAAGCCTACCTATTATTAGACAGGTATATAGCGAGAAATACTTTTTGGGGTTATAATTTCCTATGGTATTTAAGATCTAAAATCCAAGTGATGGAAAGTTTTAGAAACAAATGAGAATAATGTTTTTCGTATGTATAAAAATTACTCAGTATTTTTAATTTGTCAAAGATCTAAGTCTCAATAATTCAAATAAATGGGAATAATCTCACATTGTTATAGTAAAAAGTGTAAATTTTTGATTTTTGAAACAAAATTCACCCTCATTACTTTGTATACTCACAGTAGTCTTGGGGTTAATTTGAGAAATGTTATAATCAGACAGCATGCTTTGTGATTTTGACAATAATTTTGCTTGGAAATGAGCACTGATGCAGTACTAAACGCCTTCAAAGCCTATTAATAGTGTCCTGTGGGCCCTACTAATTTGCTGAGGAACCTTTTGTTTAATTGCAATCAATCATCAAGGGTTTTTTATAAAACTACCATATCCTTAAATGTGTGCTAGATAGCATGAGGGTACTGGTGAAGCATGTGGCATAGGACCGATCCTCATGGAGCTTGATTTGTAATTAGGAGGAAGGCAAGACTGATATATGTACATTTGTTTATTAAGCAGATACTTTTGTGCACCTGCACTGCTCTGCATGATGGGGATTTGGCAGTTAATAGAACAGACTAAACAGATGATGGTGCTTGCATTCTAGGGAGTTGGGAGGATGAAAAATAAAATATTTAATACCACATGGGGATATGGGTTATGGAGAAAACTAACCTATGAAGGCTACTAGAGAGAGCAAGGCTTGAGGATGTTCTGATTTGCAATAGGGTGATTGGAATTTATGTTTGAACAAAGACCTGAAGAAGGTGAGGAAGCCAGCAGCAAGTAAAAGATTCTAGGTTGAGTAGAAGATAGCAAACACAAAAGCTCAAGATATAGAACTTGGAAATTCTAGGAAAGCAAGGAGGCCAACAGAGCTGGACTTGAGTGGGTGAAGGGAAGCCTAAGTGGGATATGACTCAGAAGGGGACAGATCATGTGGTCTCTTTGGACATTTTAGGACTTTGGCTTTTACCAAGTTAGGGAGTCACTGGAGGGTGTTAGGAAGATCTGATCTGATCTGACTTAATAATTTTTTTTAAGGATTTCATGGCCTGTTGTGTTGAGAAAAAACCTTGCCTTCCCCTCAACCCCTTACTAACAGCCTAAGACAGGAAACACAGAGACCAATGAGGAGACAAAGATGATGGTACCTTAAGACAGAGTGGTAGCTGTAGACATAGACATGGTGAAATTCTGTATATATTTTTATGATCAAGCCAACAGGATTCATTGCTGGATTCATTACTGGACAGGAAAGAAAGAGTAGAGTCAAAGATGATGGCAAGTTTGATAGGCCTGAGGAAATGAGAAGAGAATTTGTAGTTGACTGAGATGGGGAAAGCTGGTGGACCAGGTTTTGAGAGGCATATCATGAAGAGTTTGAGCTAAGGCATGTTAAGTTTTAGCTGCAGGTTTGTCATCAGAGTGAAGATGTAAAGTAGACAGTGCATGTATTTCAGTAGGCTGGAATTTAGGGGAAAGATAAGGTTGGAGATATACAGGTATATCTCCTTTTATTGCACTTTGCTTTATTGCACTTCACAGACATTGCATTTTTTAGATTTGAAGGCTTGTGGCAACTCTGCCTAGAGCAAATCTATCAGTGCCATTTTTCCAATAGCATTTGCTCACTTCATGTCTCTGTGTCATATTTGTGTCATGTGTAATTCTTGCAATATTTTAAACATTTTCATTATTGTTACATTTGTTATGCTGATCTGTGATTAGTGATCTTTGATGTTACTGTTACAATTGTTTTGGGGCACCATGAACCACGTCCATATAAAACAGCAAATTTAATTGATAAATGTTGTGTGTGTTCTGACTACTCCACTGCATTCCCCCGTCTCTCTCCCTCTCTTCAGGCCTCCCTATTCCCTGAGATACAACAATATTGAAGTTAGGCTCATTAATAATCCTACAATGGCCTCTAAATGTTCAAGTGAAAGGAAGAGTTGTACACCTCTCACTTTAAATCAAAAGCTAGAAGTGATTAAGCTTAGTGAGGAAGCCATGTCAAAAGCTGCGACAGGCCAAAAACTAGGCCTCTGGTGCCAAACAGCCAAGTTGTGAATGCAGAGGAAAAGTTCTTGAAGGAAATTAAAAGTCCTACTCTAGTGAACACACAAATAGTAAGATAGAGAAATAGCTTTATTGCTAATATGGACAAAGTTTTAGTGGTCTGGATAGAAGATCAAATCAGCCACAACAGTCCCTTAAGCCACAGCCTAATCTACAGCAAGGCCTTAGTTCTCTTCAATTCTATGAAGCTTGAGAGAGGCGAGGAAGCTGCAGAAGAAAAGTTTGAAGCCAGTAGGGGTTGGTTCCTGAAGTTTGAGGACAGAAGCTGTCTCCATAACATCAAAGTACAAGGTGAAGCAGCAAGTGCTGATGTAGAAGCTGCAGCAAGGTATCAAGAAGTTCTAGCTAAGATCATTAATGAAGGTGGCTACCCTAAAAACCAGATTTTCAATATAGACAAAACAGCCTTCTATTGAAGAAGATGCCATCTAGGACTTTCATAGCTAGAGAGGAGAAGTCAGTGCCTGGCTTCAAAGCTTCAAAGGATAGGCTGACTCTCTTATTAGGGGCTAATGCAGCTGGTGACTAAGTTGAGCCATTGCTCAAATACAATTTTAAAAATCCTAGGACCCTTACGAATTAGGCTAAATCTATTCTGCCTGTGCTCTACAAATGGAACAACAAAGCCTGGATGACAGCACATCTGTCGACAATATAGTTTACTGAATATTTTAAGCCCATTATTAAGACCTATTGCTCAGAAAAAAAAAAATTCCTTTCAAATTATGATTGCTTTTTGACAATGCACCTGGACACCCGAGAGCTCTGATGAAGATGTGCAACGCAATTAATGTTGTTTTCATGCCTGCTAATACAAGATCCATTCTGCAGCCCATGGATCAAGGAGTAATTTTGATTTCCAAGTCTTATTACTTAAGAAATACATTTTGTGAAGCTATAGCTGCCATAACTAGCGATAACTCTGATGGATCTGGGCAAAGTAAATTGAAAACCTTCTGGAAAGGAATCACCATTTTAGATGCCATGAAGAACATTTGTGATTCATGGGAAGAGGTGAAAATATCAACATTAACAGGGGTTTGGAAGCAGTTGATTCCAACCCTCATACATGACTTTGAAGGGTTCAAGACTTCAGTAGAGGAAGTAACTGCAGATGTGGTAGAAATGGAAAGACACTAGAAGTGGAACCTGAAGATGTGACTGAATTGCTGCAATTTCATGACAAAATTTGAACGGATTAGGGATTGCTTCTTATGGATGAGCAAAGAAATTGGTTTCTTGAGATGGAATCTACTCCTGTGAAGATGCTGTGAAGACTGTTGAAATGACAACAAAGGGTTTAGAATATTACATAAACAGTTGCTAAAGCAGGGACAGGGTTTGAGAGGATTGACTCCAACTTTGAAAGAAGTTCTTCTGTGGGTAAAATGCCATCAAACAGCATTTGCATGCTACACAGAAATTTTTTGTGAAAGGAAGAGTGAATTGATGTGGCAAACTTTAATGTTGTTTTGTTTTAAGAAATTCCCACAGCCACCCCAACCTTCAGCTACTACCACCCTGATCAGTCAGCAGCCATCAACACTGAGGCAAGACCCTCCACCAGCAAAAAGATTATCATTTGCTGAAGACTCAGATGATTGTTAGCATTTTTTAGCACTAAAGTATTTTTAATTATGGCATGTCTGTAAATGAAGCTGTGTCAGTCAATTGGCATTTAAAACCATAAGACTGAATGGGGACACCAAGGGAGTGAGTATAAATAGAGAAGAAAATGAGTCCATGGATTTATCCTTGAGGAATTCTAAAGATACAAGTTAAGGGAGATGAGGTGGAACAAAAAAGCAGACTGAGGAGGAGCAGAGATATTAAGAGGAAGAAGATCATTTTGTTCTACAAGCAACTAGGAGGTAAAGGTTATGATAGGAGGTTGTGGAAATTATATCCCAATTGCTTTTCCTTTATCAGAAAATAGGAAACAAGGTTAGCAACTGAAGGAAAAGATGGAGAAAGGTGTTTCAGGATTGAGGAAAGAGGAAAATGAAAGATATATTCTTCCAAGAAAGTAAGAAAGTGAATGGATGAGGAAATACAGTATGACTGCTGGAAAGCCTTAAGAGCTGCCTGAGTTTTGTGAGCAAGATTTAAATCAAAGCAAGTCAGCATGATTGTGCTTTTCTCTAGTGGTGTTAATCTGCATGCGTGCAGGCAAGGTATTACTGGTTATTGATTAATACCGAACAAACCACTTCAATACTTAATGGCTTAAAACCACAGCAATCATTATTTTGCTTATGGACATGAATTTTAAGCTGAGCTCAGAAAGTATTGCTCATCTCTGCTTCATGCAACATCAACTTTGGTAGTCCAAATGGTGCAGAGCACCTATTGCCAAGGTGGCTTACTCAAGACTGGTGAGTAGGTGATTCCTGCCAGGATCTCAGTGGGCTGATGGTTGGATCCTTAGTCCCTCTCCATGTGGGCTTTTCCAGAGGGTGGCTTGGGCTTTCTCACATCATGGCAGCTGGCTTCCAAGAGCAAGTATTCCAAGAGACCTAGGGGAAAGCTGCAAGGTTTCCTGTGGCCTGGCCTCAGAAGACTAAGAATCACACTTCTGTTGGGCAAGCAAACCACTCAGGTTCTCTCAAGGGAAGGGAAGAACATAGGGATCTCTTTAATCTACCACACGAAGACTTAGCAGAGGTTTGGATTTAATCAAGTTTGGGGTTTTTCCAGATTAGTACTACAAGGAAGATTAAGACAAGAGTGTATTCTCAGATTCCCAGGGTAAATTATAATGACAAATGGTGGAATTTAATAGATGAAGGTAGGAAATAAACACAGAAGCAAAGTGATAGCCCATGAAAAATTGGTTGGACTCATGGAGTTTAGTTCCCAGTGAGGTTGAACAATTGTTGGAGAAGAATATTAATGGGAGATAGCTAAGATACAGGATGTGATGGTTTTAGGGCTGGGTGCTGAAAATTGAGATTGCAGATGCGTTCTAATGGTGATAACAAGTTATATTATGACCATGCATATGAATGGTTGATAAAAGAGGGACAATTTTGAAAAGATAATAACATATAATAGAGTGAGGTTTGTTCTCTGAACATTCAGAGGAGACTGAAGTGAGGATTGTAGGGGGCAGAGAACAACTCTTGCAGGAGAAGACATAAATCTGTGCCGTTAAGGATTTGAAAAGGAGAACATTGGTAATAAGTAGTATAGGAGTGAAGGCATAGATACATGAGTAAGAGTAGCATGTTGGTAAAAATTCTGTCTTGAATAGTGGAAGGTATCTACCATGAGCAAGGACGACTCAGAGGGCATTAAAAATCAGCAAAAGGTGTTTTGGTTTTATAAAATTAGATATAAGACATCGTGAACATTTCCTAGCAGAATAGCGTGTTGAAATTGACTTCTATGAAAATTTAAACTGAAGTGGTTAAAATAATAGCTATGAATAGGTACAACCTATGGCTAAGGGATAAAAAAAAAAAAAGACTTTCAAAACTCCAAGTGTGAGGTGTTGAGCATCTATAAAGTGACAAAGTGGTGATGAAGAGAAAGATAAAATTTTTTCAAGAGAAATCATGTTTGAACATAATTATTGACTGACTATGAGGTTAAATACAAGACAAAAAGTAAAAAGTACTTAATGTTCAGAATTCTAATTGACCAGGCAAATGGTGATGTAATTTGGCAGATATAAGGAAATTGATAAGGCAACTTTTCTGGAATATGTTTAACAAGTTGTGGTGGCAAAAAATGCGCTTCAAATTTGCAAGGTATTTATTAAAATTTACCATGCACTGAGTTTGTTTTGCTTATATATTTACCTTCACATTATTTGGAACATAAATAAGGCAGCTAATAAAGATCTGCTATGTGAAAGATATTATTTAGCTAAGGTGGAGTAAACAAAAGTAAATAACATATACATTCTGCTTGAGGAATTTATAAGTGAAGATATTTAGAAGGCATTTGGAGGTGTTTACATTCCATGTTAAGAAAAAAACAAAAGTAATTAACATGTCTAGCATATACTGTCAGATTATTCAATACAGTTTTTTAACTGCTAGTATTGATACATGCCAACGATTATGCCATGTGATGAATATAAAAAGGCAACACAAAGATAGACACACTTTCTGCCTTCATGGAGCTTACAGTTTAATAGGGCAGGGCGGAGGGACCACTATCAATCAGATGATTACAGAAACACCATATTTCATTATTTTTAAGATGCAATTATTTTTACATTTGGACATTTCTGAAATTGGGATACCTCTTTTTTTTTTTTTAAAGGATCAACCCAGCTGTGGACCCTAGAATCTTTTTTTTTTTTAAGTAAATCATCACCTTTTTTGACCAGGATTCTTTATTTATTTATTTTTAATTTATGGCTGTGTTGGGTCTTTGTTTCTGTGCAAGGGCTTTCTCCAGTTGCGGCAAGTGGGGGCCACTCTTCATCGCGGTGCGTGGGCCTCTCATTATCGCGGCCTCTCTTGTTGCGGAGCACAGGCTCCAGACGCGCAGGCTCAGTAATTGTGGCTCACGGGCCCAGCTGCTCCGCGGCATGTGGGATCTTCCCAGACCAGGGCTCGAACCCTTGTCCCCTGCATTGGCAGGCAGATTCTCAACCACTGCGCCACCAGGGAAGCCGAAATTGGGATACCTCTTACAATCCATGGAGTCTTGCAACTAAAATTAGCACTCTTTTCTCTTTCTTGGTGTTTGCTTACAATAGCAGTGTGTTTTACAGGGGATGGTATCTTTTAAATAAAGTACATTAAATATAAAATAAATGTAATATATATATATATATATAAAGGAGAGTCAGAGAGTGTTGCCACTGCTTGTTTTATGGAATATGAGCTTGTAGAGGAGGAAGAAGAAAAGAGCTGTGAGAGAACTTAGAAAGAAAGAAGAGCATTTGCAAAATCTGGTGGCATGAAGGTCACAGTGGGCCAAAGGAATTGAAGGGGAGCTAGCGAGGCTAACAGCAGGAAGCAGTGGGGATCCTCTTTCCAGAAGCCAGAGCAGCTGGAAGGATGCAGACCTGCAGGGTCTTACAGGATCAACTAAGTACTTTGGTGCTTAGCTTTAGAGCAGTGGGAAGTTATTGAATTGTCTTAATTATGAGTTGATATGTAATATTTGTTTTCAGTTAATATGTGTAGAGCAATAAAAGGAATGAATAAAGAAAGAAAGAGAAAAATGGGCATAGCAATGGAAATTGAGAGTAGATAGGTTTTTTTGGCAAAAAAAAAAAAAAAAAAAAAGTACCTCTGTAAGGATTAGTTACATCTTAACTATATCTTAGTTATAGATGGACACTGAGCAATGAAGTATCTAAAATTGAAATTTCCCATTCATCTAGAATCCTGTCAGTCATTATATGTTCTACACTACGTCACCAAGGTGTCTAGTGGCAATAAAAGTAGTCATAGTGTCAATTCTAAAAGAGATAACTGAAAGAGAATGCCCATATAGACAAACCAAATTTGGTGTGAACCTAAATGCAGGCATGGCATGTTTTTGGAGTTTCCAAGCCTGTTTCTATATAATAGGACAAAGGTATCAGGGACAAAGCAAAATCATTAACCACTATCATTAAATAAACAACTCAAAAGATGGAGTATACAACTTAGTGATAATGCGCTGAGAATATTTGGCCTTGGGTATGAATAGAAATGGCATTTAACATGTTTTGAGTGCTTACTATGTGCAAGGTATGAATTCAGAACTTTTCGAAGATTTTGTTGTGTAATGTTTGCAGCAACCCAAGGCAGTAGGAACTATTATGTTCTCTTTTCTACAATAAACCAAGGCCCAGAAATGTTCATTTGTTTCCTCAAAGTCACACAGTTAATCATAGTAAATCCTGAGTTCAGGAATCGGACCTAGGTGTACATTGAAACTCTGGTTATGAGACATATGGCTATAGCAGTCAACACTCATTCACACAGTGTGTGTCTACTGCACACTTACTTGCTTCCAGACCTAGCAGTAGGAATGAAATCACAACTTTTGAGGTGACAAAGTACAGGTTCTCATGAACCTCACCATGTAATTCTTCATCTTGACTCTTGGAGATTTTAGTTATTTACCTTTAGTTGTTTTGCTGTAGGGCTATGGATTGTGGTACCATGCAACAATGTGAGATTTTAATTTAAGTAGCATGTACTAGCGTCTTCATGTTACTATATATATTCTATTTTATAATGTAATTGACTGAGGAAGGTTGTGGTGTTTTGTCTCATTTTTTAGCCAGCATAAATATACATTCCTTACTTTTCCAGACTTTAGAGCAACATCAAATTAATTTAAAGTGTACTTCATTTTGCTTAGTTTCTCTGAAACTCTCTTGTTGCTGTTAATAGTAATTATTACTCTTTCTTAGCTCTCTGATCAGCTAGTAAATTTCACCAGTTGATCAAATTGGGCAAATGGAATAGAAATCTTAGTTACATTTATGGTACTTAAAGTCCCACCATAAAGCAGTATTCATTTCAAACCCTTTAGTCTCTACTGTGTGAGAAATTATGTCCTCCATGTACCATTGCTATATGATACATCTTTGAAAAGACAAAAGTCCACCGCCCCAGTGGCCTTACCTTGTGTGCTGATATGCTAGCATAGGCTTTCAATGTATTTTCAATATTTTAAACACTTAAAACAACATTCCAGTACAAAGAAAAATTGCATAGAATATAGTTTTCCATTATAGGAGCATGTTCTAAGAAAGCTTCAATACTAAGTATAAAATACAGAAAATTCTAAGAAAAGAGTGGGAAACAGGAAGGAAAATGACATATTTAATATTAGGCTGGTGCTGAGATAGATCCTTCTAATAGTATAAAGAATTGAAATGCATTTTTACAGAGATATGATAATAATGCAAAATCATGTTGCTGGCAACTGTAGCCACAATGTAAAGACACACAAGGATTCAGAATAAACGTTCTGCCTTTATTGCAAACTGGTGTACCTCCTGCTCCCTCTGTATGCCTTTGTTAGGTATAGTCTTTGAGTGTTTGTTTCTTTCCCAGAGTTGTGATACATTGTGGGGAACTTTCCACTTTCTCCCAACCATTTCCACTTGGCTTCAATATCTGGTTTGGTTTAAAGGTGTTGTCCATGGCTATTCAACTGTAAAAATAACTGTAAAAATAAATTTAAAAATCTTGTTTCAGACACCAGCTGTGTACGGCCTGGGCAAGTCACTTACTAGTCTGTGGCCTTTTTCCCTGATGTGTGAAATTTTCAAACCATATTCACCTCAGGAGTTTGTTGGGAGGACTAAATGAGATAAAGCATGCAAAGTGCATAGCACTGTCCTTAGCAAACTGCGAACTGTAGACCATTTTAATAATTCCTCCTATTTCATTTTTATAAGTTCTCCTATGTCCCGGTTTTTAGTGGTAGATTACCAAAACATGAGAGTGGTCAGTTACATACTGGAAATAAGTTCTTGTTACTGTGTGAACCATCTCAGTGAATAAGAAGGTGTCTGGTTTTCTAAACTGCAATTCTAGTTCTAATATGTACCTCACAAAATTCATCTACATAGCACTGTGTGGATTCCAAAAAGAAGACATTGTATTTGAAAATCCTTCATGTTTGAAAGGGTCTGCTAACATCTTTACATAAGGCTAAATATGGAATCACCCAAAAAAAATGAATTCTATAACGGCTAAATTCATCTTTTTAAATGTCTTTACAAGATGATTGGTTCAAGATGGTGGATTAAAAGGATGTGCGCTCACTCCCCCTTGTGAGAGCACCAGAATCACAACTAACTGCTGAACAATCATTGACAGCAATACACTGGAACTCACCAAAAAGATAGCCCACATCCAAAGACAAAGGAGAAGCCGCAGTGAGATGGTAGGAGGGGTGCAATCACAATAAAAGCAAATCCCATAAACACTGGGTGGGTGACTCACAAACTGGAGAACAATTATACCACAGAAGTCCACCCACTGGAGTGAAGGTTCTGAGGCCCATGTCAGGCTTCCCAACCTGGGGTTCCAGCAACGGGAGGAGGAATTCCCAGAGAATCAGACTTCGAAGACTAGCGGGATTTGATTGCAGACTTTGACAGGACTGGGGGAAACAGAGACTCCATTCTTGGAGGGCACACACAAAGTAGTGTGCACATCAAGACCCAGGGGGAAGGAGCAGTGACCCCATAGGAGACTGAACCAGACCTACCTGCTAGTGTTGGAGGGTCTCCTGCAGCGGCAGGGGGCACCTGTGGCTCACTGTGGGGAAAAGGGCACTGGCAGCAGAAGCTCTGGGAAGTACTCCTTGGCGTGAGCCCTCCCGGAGTCCACCATTAGCCCCACCAAGGAGCCTATGGGTGTGCTGGGTCACCTCAGGCTAAACAACCAACAGGGAGGGAACCCAGCCCCACCCATCAGCAGACAAGCAGATTAGAGTTTTACTGAGCTCTGCCCACCAGAGCAACACACAGCTCTACCCACCACCAGTCCCTCCCATCAGGAAGCTTACACAAGCCTCTTAGATAGCCTCATCCACCAGAGGGCAGACAGCAGAAGCAAGAAGAACTACAGTCCTGTGGAACAAAAACCACAATCACAGAAAGACAGACAAAATGAAAAGTCAGAGGACTATGTACCAGATGAAGGAACAAGATAAAACCCCAGAAAAACAACTAAGTGAAGTGGAGATAGGCAACCTTACAGAAAAATAATTCAGAATAATGATAGTGAAGATGATCCAGGACCTCAGAAAAAGAATGGAGGCAAAGATCAAGAAGATGCAAGAAATGTTGAACAAACACCTAGAAGAATTAAAGAACAAACAGATGAACAATACAATAACTGAAAGAAAAATACACTAGAAAGATTCAATAGCAGAATAACTGAAGCAGAAGAATGGATAAGTGAACTGGAAGACAGAATGGTGGAAATCACTGCCATGGAACAGAATAAAGAAAAAAGAATGAAAAGATATGAAGACAGCCTAAGAGACCTCTGAGACAACATTAAACGTACCAACATTCGCATTATAGGGGTCCCAGAAGGAGAAGAGAGAGGGAAAGGACCCGAGAATATATTTGAAGAGATTATAGTTGAAAACTTCCCTAACATGGGAAAGGAAATAGCCACCCAAGTCCAGGAAGCACAAAGAGTCCCAGGCAGGATAAAGCCAAGGAGAAACACACTGAGACACATAGTAATCAAATTTTAAAAATTAAAGACAAAAATTATTAAAAGCAACATGGGAAAAATAACAAATAACATACAAGGGAACTCCCATAAGGTTAACAGCTGATTTCTCAGTAGAAACTCTACAAGCCAGAAGGGAGTGGCATGACATATTTAAAGTGATGAAAGGGAAGAACCTACAACCAAGATAACTCTACCTGGCAAGGATCTCATTCAGATTCGATGGAGAAATCAAAAGCTTTACAGACAAGCAAAAGCTAAGAGAATTCACCACCACCAAACTAGCTCTACGACAAATGCTAAAGGAACTTCTCTAAGTGGGAAAAACAAGAGAAGAAAAGGGACCTACAAAAAGAAACCCAAAATAATTTAAAAAATGGAAATAGGAACATACCTATCAATAATTACCTTAAATGTCAATGGATTAAATGCTCCAACCAAAAGACACAGGCTCGATGAATGGATACAAAAACAAGACCAACATGTATGCTGTCTACAAAAGACCCGCTTCAGATCTAGGGACACATACACACTGAAAGTGAGGGGATGGAAAAAGATATTCCATGCAAATGGAAATCAAAAGAAAGCTGAGTAGCAATACTCATATCAGATAAAATAGACTTTAAAATAAAGAATGTTACAAGAGACAAGAAAGGACACTGCATGATGATCAAGGGATCAATCCAAGAAGAAGATATAACAATTATAAATATATATGCACCCAACATAGGAGCACCTCAATACATAAGGCAACTACTAACAGCTATAAAAGAGGAAATCAACAGTAAAACAATAATAGTGGGGGACTGTAACACGTCACTTACACCAATAGACAGATCATTCAGACAGAAAATTAATAAGGAAACACAAGGTTTAAATGACACAACAGACCAGATAGATTTAATTGATATTTATAGGACATCCATCAGAAAACAGCAGATTACACTTTCTTCTCAAGTGCACACGGAACATTCTTCAAGATAGATCACATCTTGGGTCACAAATCAAGCCTTGGTAAATTTAAGAAAACTGAAATCATATCAAGCATCTTTTCCAACCACAACGCTATGAGATGAGAAATCAATTACAGGGGAAAAAACGTAAAAAACACAAACACAGGGAGGCTAAACAATATGTTACTAAATATCCAAGAGATCACTGAAGAAATCAAAGCGGAAATCAAAAAATACCTAGAGACAAATGACAAAGAAAACACGGGTGGGGAGGGGCAAGATGGCGGAAGAGTAAGACGCGGAGATCACCTTCCTCCCCACAGATACATGAGAAATACATCTACACGTGGAACTGCTCCTACAGAACACCCACTGAACGCTGGCAGAAGACGTCAGACCTCCCAAAAGGCAAGAAAATCCTCACGTACTTGGGTAGGGCAAAAGAAAAAAGAAATAACAGAGACAAAAGAATAGGGACGGGACCTGCACCAGTGGGAGGGAGCTGTGAAGGAGGAAAGGTTTCCACACACTAGGAAGCCCCTTCGTGGGCAGAGACTGCGGGTAGCAGAGGGGGGAAGCTTCGGAGCCACGGAGGAGAGCGCAGCCACAGGGGTGCGGAGGGCAAAGCGGAGATTCCCGCACAGAGGAGCGGTGCCGACCAGCACTCACCAGCCCGAGAGGCTTGTCTGCTCAGCCGCCGGGGCGGGCGGGGCCTGGGAGCTGGGGCTCGGGCTTCGGTGCTAGCCGGGAGGGAGTCCGGGAAAAAGACTGCAGCTGCCAAAGAGGCAAGAGAATTTTTCTTGCCTCTTTGTTTCGCGGCGCGCAAGGAGAGGGGATTCAGAGCGCCGCCTAAACGAGCTCCAGAAACGGGCGCGAGCCGCGGCTATCAGCGCGGATCCCACAGCAACAGGGACGCAGAGGGAAAAACGGAGAGATTCCCGCACAGAGGCTCGGCGCCGAGCAGCACTCACCAGCCCGAGAGGCTTGTCTGCTCACCCGCCGGGGCGGGCGGGGGCTGGGAGCTGAGGCGCGGGCTTCGGTCGGATCCCAGGGAGAGGACTGGGGTTGGCTGCGTGAACACAGCCTGAAGGGTCTAGCGCACCACAACTAGCCGGGAGGGTGCACGAGAAAAAGTCTGCAGCTGCCGAAGAGGCAGGAGACTTTTTCTTGCCTCTTTGTTTCGCGGCGTGCAAGGAGAGGGGATTCAGAGCGCCACTTAAACGAACTCCAGAGACGGGCGCGAGCCGCGGCTATCAGCGCGGACCCCAGAGACGGGCATGAGACGCTAAGGCTGCTGCTGCCGCCACCAAACAGCCTGTGGGCGAGCACAGGTCATTCTCCACACCGCCCCTCCCGGGAGCCTGTGCAGCCCGCCACGGCCAGGCTCCCGTAATCCGGGGACAACTTCCCCGGGAGAGCGCACGGCGCGCCTCAGGCTGCTGCAACGTCACGCCGGCTTCTGCCGCCGCAGGCTCGCCCCGCCTCCTCCGTACCGCTCCCTCCCCCCGGCCTGACTGAGCCAGAGCCCCCGAATCAACTGCTCCTTTAACCCCGTTCTGTCTGGGCGGGGAACAGATGCCCTCAGGCGACCTACATGCAGAGGCGGGTCCAAATCCAAAGCTGAACCCCGGGAGCTGTACGAACAAAGAAGAGAAAGGGAAATCTCTCCCAGCAGCCTCAGAAGCAGCGGATTAAAGCTCCACAAACAACTTGATGTGCCTGCATCTGTTGAATACCTGAATAGACAACGAATCATCCCAAATTTAGGAGATGGACTTTGGGAGCAGGATATATTAACTTTTCCCCTTTTCCTTTTTTTTGTGAGTGTAGATGTGTATGCTTCTGGGTGAGATTTTGTCTGTATAGCTTTGCTCTCACCGTTAGTCCTAGGGTTAGGTCCGCCCATTTTTTTTTTTTTTTTTTTTTGGCTTAAAAAAATTTTTTTTCCCTAATAAATGTTTTCTTAATAATTTTTTCCTTATTTTCTATTTTAAAAAAAATTTTTAATAAGTTTTTTCATATTTTTTATTTTAAAAAATTAAAAAATTTTTTTTCTTAATAAATTTTTTCTAAATAATTTTTTTCTTATTTTTAGTATAAAAAATTAATAAATCTATTTTTAAAAATTAAAAAAAATTTTTTTTTCTTAATAAATTTACTCTTAATAATTTTTTTTCTTATTTTTTATTATAATTGCTTTATTTTATTTTATTTTATCCTCTTTTTTTCTTTCTTTCCATTTTTTCTCCCTTTTATTCTGAGCCGTGTGGATGAAAGGCTCTTGGTGCTCCAGCCAGGCATCAGGGCTGTGCCTCTGAGGTGGGAGAGCCAACTTCAGGACACTGGTCCACAAGAGACCTCCCAGCTCCACGTAATACCAAACGGCGAAAATCTCTCACAGATCTCCATCTCAACATCAAGACCCAGCTTCACTCAACGACCAGCAGGCTACAGTGCTGGACACCCTATGCCAAACAACTAGCAAGAGAGGAACACAGCCCCATCCATTAACAGAGAGGCTGCCTAAAATCATAATAAGGCCACAGACACCCCAAAACACACCACCAGACGTGGACGAACCCACCAGAAAGACAACATCCAGCCTCATCCACCAGAACACAGGCACTAGTTCCCTCCACCAGGAAACCTACACAACCCACTGAACCAACCTTAGCCACTGGGGACAGATACCAAAAACAACGGGAACTACGAACCTGCAGCCTGTGAAAAGGAGACCCCAAACACAGTAAGATAAGCAAAATGAGAAGACAGAAAAACACACAGCAGATGAAGGAGCAGGGTCAAAACACACCAGACCTAACAAATGAAGAGGAAATAGGTAGTCTACCTGAAAAAGAATTCAGAATAATGATAGTAAGGATGATCCAAAGTCTTGGAAATAGAATAGACAAAATGCAAGAAACATTTAACAAGGACGTAGAAGAACTAAAGAGGAACCAAGAAACGATGACAAGCACAATAAATGAAATTAAAAATACTCTAGATGGGATCAATAGCAGAATAACTGAGGCAGAAGAACGGATAAGTGACCTGGAAGATAAAATGGTGGAAATAACTACTGCAGACCAGAATAAAGAAAAAAGAATGAAAAGAACTGAGGACAGTCTCAGAGACCTCTGGGACAACATTAAACGCACCAACATTCGAATTATAGGGGTCCCAGAAGAAGAAGAGAAAAAGAAATGGACTGAGAAAATATTTGAAGAGATTATAGTTGAAAACTTCCCTAATATGGGAAAGGAAATAGTTAATCAAGTCCTGGAAGCACAGAGAGTCCCATACAGGATAAATCCAAGGAGAAACACACCAAGACACATATTAATCAAACTATCAAAAATTAAATATAAAGAAAACATATTAAAAGCAGCAAGGGAAAAACAACAGATAACACACAAGGGCATCCCCATAAGGTTAACAGCTGATCTTTCAGCAGAAACGCTGCAAGCCAGAAGGGAGTGGCAGGATATACTTAAAGTGATGAAGGAGAAAAACCTACAACCAAGATTACTCTACCCAGCAAGGATCTCATTCAGATTTGATGGAGAAATTAAAACCTTTACAGACAAGCAAAAGCTGAGAGAGTTCAGCACCACCAAACCAGCTCTACAACAAATGCTAAAGGAACTTCTCTAGGCAAGAAACACAAGAGAAGGAAAACACCTACAATAACAAACCCAAAACATTTAAGAAAATGGGAATAGGAACATACATATCGATAATTACCTTAAATGTAAATGGATTAAATGCTCCCACCAAAAGACACAGACTGGCTGAATGGATACAAAAACAAGACCCATATATATGCTGTCTACAAGAGACCCACTTCAGACCTAGAGACACATACAGACTGAAAGTGAGGGGATGGAAAAAGATATTCCATGCAAATGGAAATCAAAAGAAAGCTGGAGTAGCAATTCTCATATCAGACAAAATAGACTTTAAAATAAAGACAATTACAAGAGACAAAGACGGACACTATATAATGATCAAGGGATCGATCCAAGAGGAAGGTATAACAATTGTAAATATTTATGCACCCAACATAGGAGCACCTCAATACATAAGGCAAATACTAACAGCCATAAAAGGGGAAATCGACAGTAACACAATCACAGTAGGGGACTTTAACACCCCACTTTCACCAATGGACAGATCATCCAAAATGAAAATAAATAAGGAAACACAAGCTTTAAATGATACATTAAACAAGATGGACTTAATTGATATTTATAGGACATTCCACCCAAAAACAACAGAATACACATTTTTCTCAAGTGCTCATGGAACATTCTCCAGGATAGATCATATCTTGGGTCACAAATCAAGCCTTGGTAAATTTAAAAAAATTGAAATCGTATCAAGTATCTTTTCCGACCACAACGCTATGAGACTAGATATCAATTACAGGAAAAGATCTGTAAAAAATACAAACACATGGAGGCTACACAATACACTACTTAATAACGAAGTGATCACTGAAGAAATCAAACGGGAAATCAAAAAATACCTAGAAACAAATGACAATGGAGACACGACGATCCAAAACCTATGGGATGCAGCAAAAGCAGTTCTAAGAGGGAAGTTTACAGCAATACAAGCCTACATCAAGAAACAGGAAACATCTCGAATAAACAACCTAACCTTGCACCTAAAGCAATTAGAGAAAGAAGAACAAAAAAACCCCAAAGCTAGCAGAAGGAAAGAAATCATAAAGATCAGATCAGAAATAAATGAAAAAGAAATGAAGGAAACAATAGCAAAAATCAATGAAACTAAAAGCTGGTTCTTTGAGAAGATAAACAAAATTGATAAACCATTAGCCAGACTCATCAAGAGAAAAAAGGAGAAGACTCAAATTAATAGAATTAGAAATGAAAAAGGAGAAGTAACCACTGACACTGCAGAAATACAAACGATCATAAGAGATTACTACAAGCAACTCTATGCTAATAAAATGGACAACCTGGAAGAAATGGACAGATTCTTAGAAATGCACAACCTGCCGAGACTGAACCAGGAAGAAATAGAAAATATGAACAGACCAATCACAAGCACTGAAATTGAAACTGTGATTAAAAATCTTCCAACACACAAAAGCCCAGGACCAGATGGCTTCACAGGCGAATTCTATCAAACATTTAGAGAAGAGCTAACACCTATCCTTCTCAAACTCTTCCAAAATATTGCAGAGGGAGGAACACTCCCCAACTCATTCTACGAGGCCACCATCACCCTGATACCAAAACCAGGCAAAGATGTCACAAAGAAAGAAAACTACAGGCCAATATCACTGATGAACATAGATGCAAAAATCCTCAACAAAATACTAGCAAACAGAATCCAACAGCACATTAAAAGGATCATACACCATGATCAAGTGGGGTTTATTCCAGGAATGCAAGGATTCTTCAATATACGCAAATCAATCAACGTGATACATCATATTAACAAATTGAAGGAGAAAAACCATATGATCATCTCAATAGATGCAGAGAAAGCTTTCGACAAAATTCAACACCCATTTATGATAAAAGTCCTGCAGAAAGTAGGCATAGAGGGAACTTTCCTCAACATAATAAAGGCCGTATATGACAAACCCACAGCCAACATTGTCCTCAATGGTGAAAAACTGAAACCATTTCCACTAAGATCAGGAACAAGACAAGGTTGCCCACTCTCACCACTATTATTCAACATAGTTTTGGAAGTGTTAGCCACAGCAATCAGAGACGAAAAAGAAATAAAAGGAATCCAAATCGGAAAAGAAGAAGTAAAGCTGTCACTGTTTGCAGATGACATGATACTATACATAGAGAATCCAAAAGATGCTACCAGAAAACTACTAGAGCTAATCAATGAATTTGGTAAAGTAGCAGGATACAAAATTAATGCACAGAAATCTCTTGCATTCCTGTATACTAATGATGAAAAATCTGAAAGTGAAATTAAGAAAACACTCCCGTTTACCATTGCAACAAAAAGAATAAAATACCTAGGAATAAACCTACCTAAGGAGACAAAAGACCTGTATGCAGAAAATTATAGGACACTGATGAAAGAAATTAAAGATGATACAAATAGATGGAGAGATATACCATGTTCTTGGATTGGAAGAATAAACATTGTGAAAATGACTCTGCTACCCAAAGCAATCTACAGATTCAATGCAATCCCTATCAAACTACCACTGGCATTTTTCACAGAACTAGAACAAAAAATTTCACAATTTGTATGGAAACACAAAAGACCCCGAATAGCCAAAGCAATCTTGAGAGCGAAAAATGGAGCTGGAGGAATCAGGCTCCCTGACTTCAGACTATATTACAAAGCTACAGTAATCAAGACAGTTTGGTACTGGCACAAAAACAGAAATATAGATCAATGGAACAGGATAGAAAGCCCAGAGATAAGCCCACGCACATATGGTCACCTTATCTTTGATAAAGGAGGCAAGCATATACAGTGGAGAAAAGACAGCCTCTTCAATAAGTGGTGCTGGGAAAATTGGACAGGTACATGTAAAAGTATGAAATTAGAACACTCCCTAACACCATACACAAAAATAAACTCAAAATGGATTAAAGACCTAAGTGTAAGGCCAGACACTATCAAACTCTTAGAGGAAAACATAGGCAGAACACTGTATGACATAAGTCACAGCAAGATCCTTTTTGACCCAGGTCCTAGAGAAATGGAAATAAAAACACAAATAAACAAATAGGACCTAATGAAACTTAAAAGCTTTTGCACAGCAAAGGAAACCATAAACAAGACCAAAAGACAACCCTCAGAATGGGAGAAAATATTTGCAAATGAAGCAACGGACAAAGGATTAATCTCCAAGATTTACAAGCAGCTCATGCAGCTCAATAACAAAAAAACAAACAACCCAATCCAAAAATGGGCAGAAGACCTAAATAGACATTTCTCCAAAGAAGAGATACAGATTGCCAACAGACACATGAAAGAATGCTCAACATCATTAATCATTAGAGAAATGCAAATCAAAACTACAATGAGGTATCATCTCACACCAGTCAGAATGGCCATCATCAAAAAATCTAGAAACAATAAATGCTGGAGAGGGTGTGGAGAAAAGGGAACACTCTTGCACTGTTGGTGGGAATGTAAATTGATACAGCCACTATGGAGAACAGTATGGAGGTTCCTTAAAAAACTAAAAATAGAACTACCATATGACCCAGCAATCCCACTACTGGGCATATACCCTGAGAAAACCATAATTCAGAAAGAGTCATGTACCAAAATATTCATTGCAGCTCTGTTTACAATAGCCAGGACATGGAAGCAACCTAGGTGTCCATCATCGGATGAATGGATAAAGAAGATGTGGCACATATATACAATGGAATATTACTCAGCCATAAAAAGAAATGAAATGGAGGTGTTTGTAACGAGGTGGATGGAGTTAGAGTCTGTCATACAGAGTGAAGTAAGTCAGAAAGAGAAAAACAAATACAGTATGCTAACACATATATATGGAATCTAAGGGAAAAAAAAAAAAAAAAAAAGAGGTCATGAAGAACCTAGTGGCAAGATGGGAATAAAGACACAGACCTACTAGAGAATGGACTTGAGGATATGGGGAGGGGGAGGGGTGAGATGTGACAGGGTGAGAGAGTGTCATGGACATATATACACTACCAAATGTAAAATAGATAACTAGTGGGAAGCAGCCGCATAGCACAGGGAGATCAGCTCGGTGCTTTGTGACCACCTAGAGGGGTGGGATAGGGAGGGTGGGAGGGAGGGAGATGCAAGAGGGAAGAGATATGGCAACATATGTATATGTGTAACTGATTCACTTTGTTGTAAAGCAGAAGCTAGCACACCATTGTAAAGCAATTATACTTCAATAAAGATGTTTAAAAAAAAAAAAAAAAAAAGAAAACACGACAATCCAAAACCTATGCGATGCAGCAAAAGCAGTTCTAAAAGGAAAGTTTATAGCAATACAATCTTACTTCAAGAAACAAGAAAAATCTCAAACAAGCTAACCTTACACCTAAAGGAACTAGAGAAAGAAGAACAAACAAAACCCAAAGGTAGTAGAACGAAAGAAATCATAAAGATCAGAGCAGAAATACATGAAATAGAAAGAATGAAAACAAGAGCAAAGATCAATAAAACTAAAAGCTGGTTCTTTGAGAAAATAAACAGAATTTTTAAACCTTTAGCCAGACTCATCAAGAAAAAGAGGGAGATGACTCAAATCAATAAAATTAGAAATGAAGAAGGAGAAGTTACTACAGACAGAGCAGAAATACAAAGCATCATAAGAGACTACTACAAGCCACTACTACTACTCTATGCCAATAAAATGGACAACCTGGAAGAAATGGACAAATTCTTAGAAAGGTATAACCTTCCAAGCCTGAACCAGGAGGAAATAGAAAACATGAACCGCCCAATCACAAGTAATGAAATTGAAACTGTGATTAAAAATCTTCCAACAAACAAAAGTCCAGGACCAGATGGCTTCACAGGTGAATTCTATGAAACATTTATAGAAGAGCTAACACTGATCCTTCTCAAACTCTAACAAAAAATTGCAGAGGAAGGAACACTCCCAAACTCATTCTACGAGGCCACCATCGCCTTGATACCAAAACCACACAAAGATACTACAAAAAAAAGAAAATTACAGACTAATATCACTGATAAATATAGACGCAAAAATCCTCAACAAAATACTAACAAACAGAATCCAACAACACATTAAAAGGATCATACACCATGATCAAGTGGGATTTATCCCAGGGATGCAAGGATTCTTCAATATATGCAAATCAATCAATATGATACAGCATATTAACAAACTGAAGAATAAAAACCATAGGATCATCTCAATTGATGCAGAAAAAGCTTTTGACAAAATTCAACACCCATTTATGATAAAAAACTCTCCATAAAGTGGGCATAGAGGGAACCAACCTCCGCATAATGAAGGCCATATATGACAAACCCACAGCAAACATCATTCTCAATGGTGAAAAAGTGAAAGCATTTCCTCTAAGATTAGGAACCACACAAGGTTGCCCACTCTCACCACTATATTCGACATAGTTTTGGAAGTTTTAGCCACAGTAATCATAGAAGAAAAAGAAACAAAAGGAATCCAAATAGGAAAAGAAGAAGTAAAACTGTCACTGTTTGCAGATGACATGATACTATACATAGATAATCCTAAAGATGTCACCAGAAAACTACTAGAGCTAATCAATGAATTTGGTAAAGTTGCAGGATACAAATTAATGCACAGAAATCTCTTGCATTCCTATACACTAACAACTAAAGATCAGAAAGAGAAATTAGGGAAACAATCCCATTCACCACTGCAACAAAAAGAATAAAATACCTAGGAATAAAACTACCTAAGGAGGTAAAAGACTTGTACTCAGAAAACTATAAGACAGTGATAAAAGAAATCAATGATCACATAAACAGATGGAGAGATACACCATGTTCTAGGATTGGAAGAATCAATATTGTGAAAATGACTATACTACCCAAAGCAATCTACAGATTCAATGCAATCCCTATCAAATTACCAGTGGCATTTTTTAAAGAACTAGAACAAAAAATCTTACAATTTGTATGGTGACACAAAAGATCCCGAATAGCTAAAGCAATCTTGAGGGAAAAAACGGAGCTGGAGGAGTCAGACTCCCTTACTTCAGACTATACTACAAAGCTACAGTAATCAACACAATATGGTACTGGCACAAAAACAGAAATATAGATCAATGGAACAGGATAGAAAGCCCAGAGATAAACCCACACACCTATTGTCAACTAATCTATGACGAAGGAGGCAAGAGTATACAATGGAGAAAACACAGTCTCTTCAATAAGTGGTGCTGGGAAAAACTGGACAGCTACATGTAAAAGAATGAAATTAGAACACTCCCTGACACCATACACAAAAATAAACTCAAAGCAGATTAAAGACCTAAATGTAAGACTGGACACTATAAAACTCTTAAAGGAAAACATAGGAAGAATACTCTTTGACATAAATCACAGCAAGATCTTTTTTGACCCACCCCCTAGAGTAATGGAAATAAAAACAAAAATAAACAAATGGGATCTAATGAAACTTAAACGCTTTTGCACAGCAAAGGAAACTGTAAACACGACGCAAAGACAACCCTTAGAATGGGAGAAAATATTTGCAAAGGAATCAATGGACAAAGGATTAATCTCCAAAATATATAAACAGCTCATGCAGCTCAATATTAAAAAAACAAACAACCCAATCAAAAAATGGGCAGAGGATCTAAATTGACATTTCTCCAAAGAAGACATACAGATGGCCAAGAAGCACATGAAAAGCTGCTCAACATCATTAATTATTAGAGAAATGCAAATCAAAAGTACAATGAGGTATCGCCTCACACTGGTTAGAATGGGCATGATCAGAAAATCTACAAACAAATGCTGGAGAGGGTATGCAGAAAAGGGAACTCTCCTGCACAGCTGGTGGGAATATAAATTGATACAGCCACTATGGAGAACAGTATGGAGGTTCCTTAAAAAACTGAAAATAGAATTACCATATGACCCAGCTATCCCACTAATGGGCACATACCCAGAGAAAACCATAATTCAAAAAGACACATGCACCCCAATGTTCATTGCGGCACTATTTACAATAGCCAGGTCATGGAAGCAACCTAAATGCCCATCGACAAATGAATGGGTAAAGAAGATGTGGTACATATATAGAATGGAATATTACTCAGCCATAAAAAGAATGAAATTTGGTCATTTGTAGAGACATGGATGGACCTAGGGACTGTCATACAGAGTGAAATAAGTCAGAAAGAGAAAAACAAATATTGTATATTAATGCATATAAGTGGAATCTAGAAAAAATGGTACAGATGAACTGGTTTGCAGGGCAGAAATAGTGACACAGATGTAGAGAACAAACATATGGACACCAAGCGGGGGAAGTGGTGGGGGTGGTGGTGGTGGGATGAATTGGGAGATTGGGATTGACGTATTTATATTAATATGTATAAAATAGATAACTAATAAGTACCTGCTGTATAAAAAAATAATAAAATAAAATTCAAATCAAAAAAAAAAAAGAAAACATTAAAAAATAAAGAATATGAAGTGGAAGAAAAATGAAAAGAAGCCAGAACTGAAAAAAAGGTCTTTATTTCTTCAAATATACCATTGGATTATAATTGTTCTCATACCTTATATACTACAAAAGTGCATTGAGCAGCTCTGCTCTGGAGAACACTAGTTTTTATGCAACTAGGCTCTACTTTGTAACTTCTCAAGACTCATATATGGATTCCAGAGTCATTGCAGCGGATTAACAGGAAATTGTTAAATAGACAATAGGACCATGTTTTATATATATATATAAAATAGGACTAATGGTCAACACATACATGAACTCCATTTCTTCTAACCACTGGTGAAATCAGGAGAGACTGGAAATGAATCAGTAACACTCATTGTATCATGTACTAGACCAATAATTTTGACCAAACATCATAGTTAGGACAGTTCTTGAAATCATTTACATGGATCCAGTTTAGAGTGGCCATTGGCTTAAAGCAGTTAATAGTATATCAAGTATATATTTTAAAAATATATATGGTATAAAGTTCTATATTTTGCTTATTTGAAAATTTGCTCCATTCACTTGACAGTATGTTCCTGATTCAAAGACCACGTAACAGCTGTGTGCTCAATGTGGAAAATGTTTATATTAACTCAATTCCAAATTTAGAAACTTTTAAAGGAGTGCATTTTTGACCTGTTAGGCTTAATTGGCTAATGTATCTCACAAATCCTCTTTAATTCACAAATTAAGGATCTTGGCAATCATCAAAATCCTTGAGAATCATCACAGCCTTCTCTGTCAATTGAGAAGCAAAGTTTGTACAGTGAAATAATTTCAAATAATGTAATAATTTCCACAGTTTTGCTAAAAAGTTTACAAGTATGCAAATAGATGTTGGGGGACAAAATTAACCATATCAACCATGCTTCCAAGCATGCAAACAAATTATACTCTGTTGAACTCATAGCTAAATTTGGTGTTCCTGTATTATTATTCTCTTCTACATTCTGAAACAAGTTTCTAGTTGAAATAACATTATAGTTGGAGGTAATGGTTGCTTTGACAAAGACTTCTTTTTTTTTTTTAATTAATTAATTAAGTTATTTATTTTTGGCTGTGTTGGGTCTTCGTTTCTGTGCGAGGGCTTTCACTAGTTGCGGCGAGCGGGGGCCGCTCTTCATCACGGTGTGCAGGCCTCTCACTATCGCGGCCTCTGTTGTTGTGGAGCACAGGCTCCAGACGCGCAGGCTCAGTAGTTGTGGCTCACGGGCCCAATTGCTCCGCGGCATGTGGGATCCTCCCAGACCAGGGCTTGAACCCATGTCCCCTGCATTGGCAGGCGGATTCTCAACCACTGCACCACCAGGGAAGCCCCAAAGACTTCTTTTAATTGGTAAATTATTTTTAAGAATTAAAAAACATTTTTTTTCCTGGGTCACTTACAACTAGTTGGAAGTGCTCTAAAAGAAGCAATGTTTATTTTTATTTTGAAATTTTATCATGGTTGTCTGTGCAGATGGGTTTCTAACAAAAAGCAGTCACCCATCTCATTATTTTCTTATTCCCATCCTCAATCTCCAGGGACAATTTTTTTCTGATCATTTCTGTTTTCATTCTTCTGTAGGTTATCTTCCTAACACTACCTATGTTTATATCTTCATTTCTTAATTTTCCAACTTGAGACAATGTCTGTTCACTTCCTAAGAAAGATAGGATTTATCTCACTCTATGTCATTTTCCCTCCCCATCCTCCTCTCAGAGTTTGACAGTCTTATCATTACTCTGAGTTCTTCCATCCTTTATGTTGTAACTTTGAATAATATGCATGTACTTATACTTATTAAGCCATCAACTCCAGTCAGTATTTTAAACTACCCTTTATTCCACCTTTCCTTAGAAGAATGAAGTTCTTCTCATTTACTTTAATTTAGCAAGTTGGTTAATATTTAGATTCTCTTCATAACACATAAGCAATGCTTGTATGTTTTGTCCAAAGGTTGATTTTTAAAGTTGGAGTTGAATTTATACTGTGTGCATCAATATGACCATGTAAATACTGTTCACTGCCAGAGCAAATAGGGTTAAATTTCTTTTCCTAAGGGTCTAATTCTATGATGCCTGGGCCACTTAAAGGAAAATACTTCTAATACTAAGGTCACCTGGATTCTTATTTTCTATGTGCTGTCAAGTGCTAAAAATCATGGTGCATTTTATTTGGCTTATATTTGCACCCTGGTATTTTGTCATCTTTTTATTTCTTGAAAACTTTAATGACACTCTGTGTATTTATCGAAATCTCAAGATTTCCATCCTCTCATACATACTACCTTTTGTGAAGTCCCTTTTCTGTTTTCCTAGAAGCCTCTTTCCTGAAGGCCTCTACCTACATGCTCCAATTTGGACCAGATTATTTTTAGACCTGATGGACAACCATCAGCTCAGACTTGCACAGAGGGATTGCCTGGGCTCTAACCACCCTTTCCTACATCCAGTATCTTCCTCCTCTTATTTTTCCGATATTTTTTTCTGGAGCACATAATCCAATAACTATATAGAAAATGATATATGGAAGGTAAATTTTTAGAGACCCTGTTTGCTTGAAAATATCTTTATTTGGCCCATACATTTGAGTAATAATTTTTCTATACTCTGGTATTGCTAAGAAGAATTCCAATGCCAGTCTCATTTTTTTTTTTCTAGTTCCAACATTTTCTTATCAATTTTTTTAAATTGAAGTATAGTTGATTTACAATGTTGTGTTAATTTCTGCTGTACAGCAAAGTGATTCAGTTATACATATATACATTCTATTTTTATATTCTTTTCCATTATGGTTTATCATAGGATATTGAATATAGTTCTCTGTGCTATACAGTAGGACATTTTTGTTTATCCACTCTATAAATAATAGCTTACATCTGCTAACCCCAAATTCCCACTCCATCCCTGCCCCAACACCCTCCCCTTGGCAACCACAAGTCTGTTCTCTATGCCCATAAGTCTGTTTCTGTTTTTGTAGATAGGTTCGTTTGTGCCATATTTTAGATTCCACACATAAGTGATATCATATGGTATTTGTCTATCTCTTTCTGACTTACTTCACTTAGTATGATAATCTCTAGTTGCATCCATGTCGCTGCAAATGGCATTATTTCATTCTTTTTTATGGCTAAGTAGTATTCCATTTTACATATGTACCACATCTTTTTATCCATTCATCTGTCGATGGACATTTAGGTTGTTTCCATGTCTTGGCTATTGTTAATAGTGCTGCTATGAACATAGGGGTGCATGTATATTTTTGAATTAGGGTTTTGTCTGGATATATGCCCAGGAATAGAATTTCTAGATCGTATGGTAATGCTATTTTTAGTTTTTTGAAGAACCTAAAATATTAGTGTTTTCCATAGTGGCTGTAACAACTTACGTTCCCTCCAATAATGTAGGAGGGTTCCCTTTTCTCCACACTCTCTCTAGCATTTGTTATTTGTAGAGTTGTTAATGATGGCCATTCTGACTGGTGTGAGGTGGTACCTCATTGTAGTTTTGATTTGCATTTCTCTAAAAATTAGTGATGTTGAGCCTTTTTTCACGTGCCTCTTGGCCATCTGTATGTCTTCTTTGGAGAAATGTCTATTTAGGTCTTCTGCCCATTTTTCAGTTGGGTTGCTTTTTTTACTGTTGAGTTGTATGAGCTGTTTGTGTATTTTGGAAATTAAGCCCTTATCAGTCAATCATTTGCAAATATTTTCTTGCATTCTGTAGGCTGTCTTTTCATTTTGTTTATGGTTTCCTTTGCTGGGACAAATCTTGTAAGTTTGATTAGGTCTCATTTGTTTATTTTTGTTTTTATTTTTATTGCCTTAGGAGACTGACCTAAGAAAACATTGGTACAACTTATGTCAGAGAATGTTTTGCCTATGATCTCTCCTAGGAGTTTTATGGTGTCATGTCTTATGTTTAAGTCTTAAAGCCATTTTGAGTTTATTTTTGTGCATGGTGTGAGGGTGTGTTCTAATTTCATTGATTTACATGCAGCTGTCCAATTTTCCCAGCACCACTTGCTGAAGAGACTGACTTTTTTCCATTGTGTATTCCTGCCTCCTTTGTTGGAGATTAACTGACTGTAGGTGTATGAGTTTACTTTTGGGCTCTGTATTCTGTTCCATTGATCTATGTGTCTGTATTTATGCCAATACCATGCTGTTTTCATTACTGTAGTTTGTAGTACTGTCTGAAGTCTGGGAGGGTTATGCCTCCTGCTTTATTCTTTTTCTTCAGGATTGCTTTGGCAATTCTGGATCATTGATGGTTCCATATAAGTTTTTGGATTATTTGTTCTAGTTCTGTGAAAAAATGTCATTGGTAATTTGATAGGGATTGCATTAAATCTGTAGATTGCTTTGGGTAGTACGGCCATTTTTAACAATATTAATTCTTCCAATCCAAGAGCATGGGATATCTTCCCATTTCTTTGAATCATCTTCAGTTTCCTTTATCATGTTTTATAGTTCTCAACATATAAGTCTTTCATCTCCTTGGTCAGGTTTATTCCTAAGTATTTTATTTTGGGGGGTGTGATTTTAGAAGGTTGTTTTTTTTTTTTACATTTCATTTCTGATATTTCATTGTTAGTACAAAGAAATGCAACTGATTTCTATATGTTAATCTTGTATCCTGCTACCTTGCTGAATTTATCAGTTCTATTTTTGTGTGGAGTTTTGAGGGTTTTCTATATATAATATGTCTTCTGCATATGACAGTTTTACCTCTTCCCTTCCAATTTGGATACATTTTATTTCTTTTTCTTGTTTGATTGCTGTGGCTAGGACTTCCAATACTATATTGAATAGAAGAGGTGAGAGTGGGCTTCCTTGTCTTGTTCCAGATTTTAGTGGGAAGGTTTTCAGCTTTTCACTGTTGAGTATTATCTTGGCTGTGGGTTTGTCATAAATGGCTTTAATTTGTTGAGATATATTTCCTCTAAACCCACTTTGGTAAGAGTTTTTATCATGAATGGATACTGAATTTTGTCAAATGCTTTTTATGCATCTATTGAGATGATCATGTGGCTTTTGTTTTTTCTTTCATTAATGTGGTGTGTCACATTGATTGATCTGCATATGTTGAACCATCTTTAATGAATGAATAAAGATTCAAAGTCAGATGAATCCCACTTGGTCGTGGAGTATGATCTTTTTTACGTGTTGTTGGATTTGGTTTGCTAATATTTTGTTGAGAATTTCTGCATCTATATTCATCAAAGATATTGGCCTGTAATTTTCTTTTTTGGTGGTGTCTTTGTCTGGTTTTGGTATCAGGATGATGGTGGCTTAATAGAATGTCTTTGAGAGTGCTCTCTCCTCTTCAATCTTTTGGAAGAGTTGAGAAGGATCAGTATAAGTACTTCTTTGTATGCTTGGTAGAATTCATCCATGAAGCCATCTAGTCCTGGACTTTTGTTTGTAGGGAGTTTTTAAATTACAGATTGTATTTTGCTTCTAGTGATGTCTGTTCAAATTATCTATTTCTTCTTGATTCAGTTTTGGTAGGCTATATGTTTCTAGAAACATGTCCATTTCTTCTAGGTTCTCAAATTTGTTGGCATATAATTGTTCATAGTATTCCCTTATTGTTTTTTGTATTTCTGCAGTATTGGTTGTTATGTCTCCTTTTCATTTATTATTTTGTATATTTGGGTTCTCTCTCTTTTCTTCTTGGTGAGCCTAGCCAGAGGTTTGCCAATCTTGTTTACCCTTTCAAAGAACCAGTTCTTGGTTTTATTGATTTTTTCTATTGTTTTTTAATCTGTTATTTATTTCCTCTCTCATCTTTATTATTTCCTTCCTCTGCTGACTTTATGTTTTGTTTGTTCTTCCTTTTCTTCTTCTTTTTCTAATTCTTTTAAGTGGTAGGTAAGGTTGTTTGAGATTTTTCTTGTTTCAGTCTCAGTTTTATGTGTTTAAATAAGCTGTTTCATGCTTTTGGAAAACTGCAGTACCTTTAACCTTGGCATTCTTAAATTTTCACAAGGATAATTGAAAAAATATATTTTGTTGGGTACTGGGCACTTGTTGAATCAGTAAATCTAGATTCCTGACTTAAATTCTGTCTCCCTTTTTCCTTCTGATATTGGATAATTTCTTCCCAGCCTTTTTCTCAATTTCCTTTTTCTAGAACTCTGTATTTTTTCTCTCACAGTTTTTGTTAATCTTTCTGCTCTACATATTGGGACAGACCCCCTCCTCCTTGTCCTTTTTCTCCTCTTCTTCCTTCTTTGTGTACCAAATTTTAAATCTCTAATCACCTAAGCACATTTATTTATATCTCAGATTTTTTTTCTTTCCCTTTCCATATTATCATGTTTCTGTTATACTGACATAGCATCACCTTTAATTTCTCCATTTATACAAGAGAGGTTTTTGTTGTTTGTTCCTCTTTCATTTATTGAATTACCTGTTATCTTTCTTTCCTCTGCAGTCAGCTTTTATATTTATCTTGGTATTTCTCTTTGATGCTCTTGATTTTTTACAGATCTGATGATCTTATTTGTTCATATTTAAGAACAAAGAATGGTTAGCAGATATGGTTTTCTTTGGCAAATTTGTAAACATACAAATAGTTCTACTCATGCCCCTCCCTTGAACAGAAAGTAGGACTTGTGTACATGAGTAAGTCAGGTCAACTGGCAGGCATCTTCATAGATTTACCAAGCAAGGTGTTAGGCTACATGTCACATATCAACACAATCAGCTTTATTCAGGGTTTCAGTATCCCCGTAGTCTTTTTACTGTTTCTCCCCCCAGATATCTCATTTAATTTCTTTATTAAAAAGTGTCCTGCTGTTTCTTTCCCCACAAAGGTAAATTCTGGACTGTCCAGGCTCTGTGTGGGGGGCTCACAGTGCTACTTGGCACAGCCATCTCAAATACTGACCCTTAAATGATTGTTTTTCTCCAGACCTACTTGTCACTTTCTCCCTCTGTATAATCTCCTCAGAGCCCAAAGCCACTTCAGTGGTCTGATGGGAAAATCAACTCTCATCTCTCAGAGACAGGAGCCTTTTCACAGCAAATTCTGCTCTACTCTTTGACTTACACATTTCCCTCTACTTTCAGTCTCCCAAAACCTCATTGAAATATCTGTGATGATATTGATATCCATGTGTCCTCTTTGGTTCTCTGCATTTATTCATTTTGTATGTGTTGTGTCTTTTTTTATATAGCCCTCAGGAAGAAAAAAAATATTAGTCCATTTTCAAGTATATCATCTTGAAAGTCAAAAGAGATAGGCAAATGCTCAGGTTTCTAACAGCTCATTATCTTGAAATAATGACATGCACATTTAAAATGAACAACAATGAAACATTTCTTTTTCCTAAGAGAATTATGACGAGTTATCTTAATTCTCTTGTGAACAAAATGATAAATTTTAAGAGAAGGCCAACAAATAGAAATTCCTCTTTAAGGTTTTCTTTTCATTTTAAAACTGAGACATGCCCATAGCCAGTAAACGGATGTGATGACATGCCCGTAACCAATGAATGGACGTGATATTTGAAGTTCAAAGGCTGAGTCATGTTTCAGGGCTAGAATCTGAGGATCATAAAGATGAACTAAATGAGTGTGTGTCTGCGTGTGTGTTTCCCCTTTGTTTTGGAAACTAAAGATACTTTTCATGTTTCATTGCAAAGGTTTAGCCAGGATTATGGGATTTATGAAAAAGGGTGTTTTATTGTTTTACAGGAAGCTTTTTATCTGATGCATCAGTATATGGCTTGTTACTCATCAGTTCTCTCATCCTGGGATCTTTTTTCTCCAGAATTTATAACATGATAGCTCTTATTCCTAAAGGGCTATGAAGAGTGCAGCTTGATGAGCTGCTTCTGTGCCACTGAACACTATTTGGATTTCCATTTTTACATTATAATGAAAAGGGCAATTAACTCTTTATTGCAAACTCATTTGGTACACAGGTATTAATTTAATTATTCCTTTATTGGAAGCATGGTTGAAGGCAATTAAAAAATTACTGATTTGACTTGTTTCTGGTAGTTGCATATGTCTGATATTTTATTATAATCATAAATGGATTATGAATGATATGATAATGGCATTATATTGTATTATAATTGTTATAAATTCATTTGTATTTTAGTAGTGATAATGTGATAAATTATTGCTAGAGGTCATGGTCCATAATAAAAGATACACATTTCTCTTTCAAAAAACTTACACATATGCCAACATTTTATGATCATTTTCTAATTTTATCAATTTAAACATATAGTGGAAGTCATTGGTATGTGTTCCTCAAGAAGATTTGGAATTGTAATATTATGAAGTAATGCCTGTACAAAGTGGCTTCTAAGTAAGGGCTATTAAAATGTCAGATGAAACAAATTTTCTTTATTTATAAAGGTTTATTTTCTCTGGAAATCATGCTTGTAAACAATTTGCATTATCTAGGGAGTCAGCAACTGAGGCTTTATTTTGTAGAAGTACAGTGGGAATGAAAGCATGAAACTGTACATTCATTGGGTCTGCTATAATATAAGCTCAAGAGGAAATGTGTGACCCAAAATTGGGTGTATATATTTAGTTATTGTAGATCTATGGTTATTATTCTGCTCTATGGCAATGATTTAAGGTTTCACCAGTTTTTCCAATTGCATTTCACTTCTTAGAATTTATGTCAAAAGTGAAAGGTCATGATTTGTAGCTATTAATCTTTCACAATCCAACTGTTAGCTGGGAGAGCTGCCTCAAGCTGTTGATTTTACAGCACTAAAGTTTAGAATGTTGCAGTTTATGAAACCAATCTCCCTTATTTAAGTTTCAATGACAGATCTTTTTATTTTGTTTATCACCAAATAACAATGCAAACGTCATGATGTGTGGTCACTGGAAGAGGCATTTGCTAAATTGATTTTTGGTTCTAAGTCTTTAAAACTTATTAAAAGCATCTTATTGTTATGTGCGGCTATAGAGAAAAAAATAAGATTTTATTTACATAAGGATGAGAGTAAATCAGTCACTTTGTCTTCTTGATCATCAGTTGTTTGGTTAATCAGAAAAGCTGTTATTACAGTATTTTTGTAGACAGTAGTTTAGGAGAAATACTGCAAATGGTGTTATGGGGAAATGTGTTACTGGAAATTGAAATTCCAATTTTAAAATTAGACAGGGATTTTATGTGTTTATCATATTAGAATAATTAAGTTTTTCCTGCAGATTAGAATGTAAACTTTTAGCAAAAGTATACTCTTGCTATGTTTTGGTAACATAAATGTTATTATGAAAGCACTATAGGGTTTTGGGCTTTTCTGGATAATTATGAGTAAATGATCATTTAATAATGAAATCATCCTTGGCTTGTGACTCTCAACTGATTTTTCCATCTGGTGTTTGTCATGTAAAGATGTCCAGTCAGCAGCATTAAGCAGTTTGAAAAATACCAACTAAGCTTTTATATTTACAGAGGCTTCTTATTTGATATGGTTTTGTCCGATCCTTCTCTCTCTCTCTCTCTCTCTCTCTACCTGAAGGGCACTGTCTTCTCAGGAGGACAGAAAGAACATTTCCTTTTTATTCCTAATAATTCATCTAAAAAGTCGAATGAGTGCAATCGTTTTCTATTTATTCCTTATTTATCTTACATAGAAAACATAACTACCAATTTAAACAAATTTGTTCCTTGGGTAATGTTGGGCTTTGCAAAAAATATAAGAGATTAAACCATAGGACATTTCTTTCTTAATGTCAATTTCTAAATTATCCTCTGATAATTTTCCAATAAGTATTTCCCTTCCTCCACTGCCACAACTTTACCCTTTTGAATCAAACCTCTTCTTTATCCACATGATTAACTGCAAATATCTAGTTCAGTCATGTACCAGAGAATTCCTTATAAAGCCTTTTCCATGTTTGAATCACCATTTCATACTTAAAATATTCACTGGTCCCAGTTTCCAGAATCCTACAAAAAACAAGCAAAAAAATACCTCCAAAAAAACAAACAGAAAAAAAGCTTTATTGAATTAATTAGATGTTCAAAAATGTGTTCTGTGAGAAGATTTTTCTTATTAGGTGTTTCCAGTTGCCAGGCCTGTTTGCCTTCAGAGGCATCCACCCCGCCCCTTTGGTCTGCTCTGTTCTGTCTTGCAGTGGGGCCTGACTCCTGCAGGGTGTCTTTCTTAGCTGACTTTTGACTGGATTTCACCAGGGGCAGGCACTGTTGAAAGGTTGGAGGGCAGGAGTGGGAAAAGCAGAGTGACTTCATTGCTCTTCCCTGAAACGTATCTCCCGCAGTGGCACTGACCCTTCTGTGGTTCATTTCTTACTGGAAGAGTGGGAAATAGCTTCCTCCATGTGAATGCGGCCTTGAGCTCGAGTAATCTGCCGGTCCCCTTGTCCCTCAAGGGTAGGGGTGGCGGACAACTTCTGTCGTTGCTTAAGGCCCCTTTCTTGTCTCGGGTGGTTCCTTCCCTGCACAGACTCTGGGCCAGAGCCCTTCCACAGACCTTGCCCGACCTCTGGGGCCAGGTGCCACCACACTGGGATTCTGAGTGGGTAGGAGGGTGGGTGCGGTAGGTGAGGCATCCACCAGCATTGGGGTTTATGTTGTATGTGGTGTGTGCCGCCCCCATAGATTCTGTGAGATCCAGCTTCCTCTGAGAAGTGTGGTAGCAGTTCCAGTGCCTGGGGCCTGATTCCTCTACTTTCTGAGCCACCTCTAACACTCAGCCCATCTTCGCTTTGCCCCTAAATCAGGATCCAGACTTACACCCCACACACACCCAAAGTCACAAAGCACACGCTGTGGGCTCCAGCTGTGCCCTGTATACCTTCCTGGAGAACCCTACACTCCACCTACCTAGACCAGGCCCCTACTGGACCCTTGAGCATCCCACATGAAAGAAAGAAATTTTTTAAATGTTTAAAAAAAATTTTTTTTAATTTAAATTTTATTGGAGTATAGTTGATTTACAATGTTGTGCTAGTTTCAGGTGTACAGCAAACAGATTCAGTTATACATATACATATATTCATTCTTTCTTAGATTATTTTCTCATATAGGTCATCATAGAACACTGAGTTAGAGTTCCCTGTGCTATACAGTAGGTCCTTGTTGGCCATCTACCTTATATCCCAAGCTCCTGATTTATCCGCCCCCCCCCCACCCCGCTTCCCCTTGGGTAACCAAGAGTTTGTTTTTGAGATCTGTCTGTTTCTGTTTGTAAATAAGTTCATTTTTATCATTTTCTAAATTTAGATTGTACAAAGGAGAGATATCATATGGTATTTGTCTTTCTCTCTCTGACTTACTTCAGTTAGTATGATAATCTCTAGGTCCATCCTTGTTGCTGCAAATGGCATTATTTCATTCTTTTTAATGGATGAGTAATATTTCATTGTATATATGTACCACATCTTCTTTATCCATTCCTCTGTTGATGAATATTTAGGTAGCTTCCATGTCTTTGCTATTTTAAACGGTGCTGTAATGAACACTGGGGTGCATGTGTCTTTTCAAATTATGGTTTTCTCCAGATATATGCCCAGGAGTGGAACTGCTGGATCATATGGTAGTTCTATTTTTAGATTTTTAAGGAACCTTCATACTGTTCTCCATAGTGGTGGTACCAATTTACATTCACTCCAACAGTGTAAGACAATTCCCTTTTCTTCACACCCTCTCCAGCACTTATTGTTTGTAGACTTCTTGATGATGGCCATTCTGACAAGTGAGGTGATATCTCATTGTAGTTTTGATTTGCATGTCTCTGATAATTAGTGATGTTGAGCATCTTTCCATGTGCTTTTTAACCATCTGTATGTCTTCTTTGGAGAAATGTCTGTTTAGATCTTCTGCCCAGTTTTTGGTTGGGTTGTTGTTTTTTTTTTGACATAGAGCTGCATGAGGTGTTTGTATATTTTGGAGATTAATCCCTTGTCAGTTGCTTTGTTTGCAAATATTTTCTCACATTCTGATGGTTGTCTTTTCATCTTGTTTATGGTTTCCTATGCTGTGCAAAAGCTTTTGAGTTTAATTAGGTCCCGTTTATTTTTGTTTTTATTTTCATGATTCAAAGGGGTGAATCAAAAAAATATTACAGCAATTATGTCAAAGAGTGTTCTGCCTATGTTTTCCTCTAAGAGTTTTATAGTATCTGGCCTTACATTTAGGTCTCTGATCCATTTTGAGTTTATTTTTGTGTATGGTGTTAGAGAATGTTCTAATTTCATTCTTTTACATGTAGCTGTCCAGTTTTCCCAGCACCATTTATTGAAGAGACTGTCTTTTCCCCATTGTATATTCTCACCTCCTTTATCATAGATTAATTGACCATAGGTGTGTGGGTATAATTCTTGGCTTTCTATCCTGTTCCATTGATTTATATTTCTGTTTCTGTGCCAGTACCATACTGTTTTGATGACTGTAGCTTTGTAGTATAGTCTATAGTCAGGGAGCCTGATTCCTCCAGCTTCATTTTTGTTTCTCAAGACTGCTTTGGCTATTCAGGCTCTTTTGTGTTTCCATATAAATTAAATTTTTTTTGGCCTAGTTCTGTGAAAAATGCCATTGGTAATTTGATAGGGATTGCATTGAATCTGTAGATTGCCTTGAGTAGTGTAGTCATCTTGACAATACTCATTCTTCCAATCCAAGGATATGGTATATCTTTCCATCTTTTTGTGTCATCTTCGATTTCTTTCATCAGCATCTTATAGTTTTGGGTGTACAAGTCTTTCTTTTGCATCCTTAGTTAAGTTTATTCCTAGGTATTTTATTCTTTTTGATGCAACAGTAAATGGGATTGTTTTCTTAATTTCTCTTTCTGATCTTTCATTGTTTGTTAGTGTATAGGAATGAAAAAGAATTCTGGTCATAAAATTTGTATCCTGCAACCTTACCAAATTCATTGTTAAGCTCTAGCAGTTTTCTGATAACATCATTAGCATCATAAGAGACTACTACAAACAACTATATGCCAAAACAATGGAAAACCTAGAAGAAATGGACAAATACTTAGAAAGATACAACCTTCCAAGACTGCACCAGGAAGAAATAAAAAATATGAACAGATAATCACTAGTACTGAATTTGAAACAGTGATTAAAAAACTTCCAACGAACAAAAGCCTAGGACCAGATGTCTTCACAGGCGAATTCTATGAAACAAACATTTAGAGAAAACGATTATCCTTCTGAAATTCTTTGAAAAAATTGCAGACGAAGGAACACTCCCAAACTCATTCTATGAGGCCACCATCACCCTGATACCAAAACCAAAGATACCACAAAAAAGAAAATTATAGGCCCATATCACTGATGAACATAGACGCAAAAAACCTAAACGAAATACTAGCAAACTGAATCCAACAATACATTAAAAGGATCATGCACCATGATCAAGTGGGATTTTACCCAGTGATGCAAGGATTCTTCAATATCTGCAAATCAATCAGTGTGATACACCACATTAACAAACTGAAGAATAAAAATCATACGATCATCTCAATAGATGCAGAAAAAGCTTTTGAAAAAATTCAATACCCATTTATGATGAAAAAAAAAACTGTCCAGAAAGTGGGCATAGAGGGAACTTACCTCAATATAATAAAAGCCATATATGACAAACCCACAGCTAACATCATTCTCAATGGTGAAAAGCTGAAAGTATTTCCTCTAAGATCAGGAACAAGACAAGGATGTCCACTCTTGCCACTTTTATTCAACATAGTCCTGGAAGTCCAAACCACAGCAATCAAAGAAGAAAAAGAAAAAGAATCCAAATAGGAAAAGAAGTAAAACTGACACTGTTTACAGATGACATGATACTATACCTAGAAAATTCTAAAGATGTTACCAGAAAACGACTAGAACTCATCAATGAATTTGGTAATGTTGCAGGATACAAAATTAATACATAGAAATCTCTTGCATTCCTATACACTAACAACGAAAGCTCAGAAAGAGAAATTAAATAATCCCATTACCATCACATCAAAAAGAATAAAAAACCTAGGAATAAATTTAACTAAGGAGGCAAAAGACCTGTACACTGAAAACTATAAAACACTGATGATATAAATGGAAGTGACACAAACAGATGAAAAGATATACCATGTTCTTGGACTGGAAGAATCAATATTGTCGAAATTACTATCCAAGGCAATCTACAGATTCAATGCAATCCTTATTAAATTACAAATGGCATCTTTTTTTTTTTTTTAACAGAACTAGAACAAAAAAAATCTTAAAATTTGTATGGAGACACAAAAGACCCTGAATAGCCAAACCAATCTTGAAAAAGAAAAACAGAATTGGAGGAATCAGGCTCCATGGCTTGAGACTATAATACAAAGCTACAGTCATCAAAACAGTATGGTACTGGCAGAAAAATGGAAATATAGATCAATGCAACAGGATAGAAAGCCCAGAAATAAACCCACGCACCTATGGTCAATTAATCTAAGATAAAAGAAGCAGGAATATACAATGGAGAAAGGACAGTCTCTTCAATAAATGGTGCTGGGAAAACTGGACAGCTACATGTGAAAGAATGAAATCAGAACACTCCCTATCACTCTACACAAAAGTAAACTGAAAATGGATTAAAGACCTAAATGTAACACCGGATACTATAAAACTGTTAGAAGAAAACATAGGCATAACACTCTTTCTTTGACATAAATCGCAGCAAGATCTTTTTTGATCCACCTCCTAGAGCAATGAAAATAAAAAAATAAATAAATGGGACCTCATTAAACTTAAAATCTTTTGCATAACAAAGGAAACCATAAACAAAATGAAAAGACAACCCACAGAATGGGAGAAAAGATTTGCAAATGAAGCAACTGACAAGGGATTAATCTCCAAAATATACAAACACCTCATGCAGCTCTATGTCAAAAAAAAAAAACAATCCAATAAAAAAAATGGGTGGAAAATCTAAATAGACATTTCTCCAGAGAAGACATACAGATGGCCAAAAAAGCACATGAAAATATGCTCAATATCACTAATTATCAGAGAAATGTAAATCAGTGCACTATGATATATCACCTCACACTGGTCTGAATGGCCATAATCAAAAAGTCTATAAATAATAAATGCTGGAGAGGGTGTGGAGAAAAGGTAACACTCCTACACTGTTGGTGGGAATGTAAACTGGTACAACCACTATGGAGAACAATATGGAGGTTCCTGAAAAAAGTAAAAATAGAACTACCATACAACCCAGCAATCCCACTCCTGGGCATATATCCAGAGAAAACCATAATTCAAAAAGACGCATGCACCCCAATGTTCATTGCAGCACTATTTACAATAGCCAGGACATGGAAGCAACCTGTTTATCAACAGAAGAATGGATAAAGATGTGGTAAATATATATAATGGAATATTACTCAGCCATATAAAAGAATGAAATAATGCCATTTGTATCAACATGGATGGATTTTGAGTTTGTCATACCGAGTGAAGTAAATCAGACAGAGAAAGACAAATATATAATATTGCTTATATGTGGAATCTAAAAAAAATGGTACAATGAACTTATTTACAAAACAGAAATAGAGTCACAGATATAGAAAACAAAATTATGGTTGCCTAGGGGGAAAAGGGGGGAGGTTGGAGGGATAAATTGGGAGATTGGAATTGACATATACACACTCTTATATATAAAATAGAGAACTAATATGGACCTACTGTATGGAAAAAAGGGAACCCTCCTATGTTATTGGTAGGAATGTAAATTGGTACAACTACTATGGAGAACAGTATGGAGGTTCCTTAAAAAACTAAGAATAGAGCTACCATATGGTCCAGCAATCCCACTCCTGGGCATATATCCAGAGAAAACCATGGTTTGAAAGGATACATGCACCCCATTGCTCATTGCAGTACTATTTACAATAGCCAAGACATGGAAGCAACCTAAATGCCTATCAACAGAGGAATGGATAAAGATGTGGTAAATATATATAATGGAATATTACTCAGCCATATAAAAGAATGAAATAATGCCATTTACAGCAACATGGATGGACCTGGAAATTATGATACTAAGTGAAGTAAGTCAGGCAGAGAAAGACAAATATCATATGATATTGATTATATGCGGAATCTAAAATAAGTGATACAAATGAACTTATTTACAAAACAGAAACACTCACAGACTTAGAGAAGGAACTTATGATTACCAAGGGGAAAAGAGGGTGGACAGATTAGGAGTTTGGGATTGACATGTATACACTGCTATATTTAAAGTAGATAACCAACAAGGACCTATGGTATAGCACAGGGAACTCGGCTGAATATTCTGTAATAACCTAAATGGGAAAGGAATTTGAAAAAGAATGGATACTTGTAAATATGTAAGTGAATCATTTGGCTGTACACCTCAAACTAACACAACATTGTCAATCAACTATACTCCCATATAAAATAAAAGTAAAACAAAAACCAAAAAAACACTAAATCTCCTCCATGCCTTTCAGAATGAAGGAAAATACAGCCATGGTTTTCCAGTAGTAAACCTAGACATGTGACCACACCATCACCCTCCCCCACTTCCATGATATTTCTGAGAACACAATTAGCTGCTGACACTGGCCTAGGCTTTAGTGGAGCAAATGCTAAACCTGCCAACTGTTAGTTCTTGTTGGGGTTTGTGCTGTTTATTTGCTCCATACTTTCAATTTATAATGGGAGTGTGTCAGTCCTTTTTCTTTTTTTTTAATGTTATTGTTTTTAATGAGTTTACTTCTGTTTTTTTTAACATCTTTATTGGAGTATAATTGCTTTACAATGGTGTGTTAGTTTCTGCTTTATAACAAAGTGAATCAGCTATACATATACATATATCTCCATATCTCTTCCCTCTTGCGTCTCCCTCCCTCCCACCCCTCTAGGTGGTCACAAAGCACCAAGCTGATCTCCCTGTGCTATGCGGTTGCTTCCCACTAGCTATCGGTTTTACATTTGGTAGTATATATATGTCCATGCCACTCTCTCACTTTTCCCAGCTTATCCTTCCCCCTCCCCGTGTCCTCAAGTCCATTCTCTAGTAGGTCTGCATCTTTATTCCTGTCCTGGCCCTAGGTTCTTCATGACCAATTTTTTTTTTTTTTTTTTTAGATTCCATATATATGTGCTAGCATACGGTATTTGTTCTTCTGACTTACTTCACTCTGTATGACAGACTCTAGGTCCATCCACCTCACTACAAGTAACTCAATTTCATTTCTTTTTATGGCTGAGTAATATTCCATTGTATATATGTGCCACATCTTCTTTATCCATTCATCTGTCGATGGACACTTAGGTTGCTTCCATGTCCTGGCTATTGTAAATAGAGCTGCAAAGAACATTGTGGTACATGACTCTTTTTGAATTACGGTTTTCTCAGGGTATATACCCAGTAGTGGGATTGCTTTCTTTTGTTTGAACTTGACACAATGGGAAAAGCCCTTAAGGATTAATTAATTAATCTCAAAATAAATCTGAAACAGATAATGTGTTGAGCAACTGTGAAAGACACCCAACAGCATCAGCCAAAATAAGAGCTATTCCCAGACCAGAGTCATCTCAAACTCAACTACATTTCATTATTTCATTAGCCATCAAGTATCTGGAACTAAGATATTAGTGCTCAGAGAATGGATGGTAGAACCAGACAAAACTGGGTGGGAATTTTGCTTCTTTTACTTAATACCCAAATCACTGGGAAAGTTACTTCACATCATGAAGACACAGTTGCCTCACTGGTAAAATGGGAATAATATGAGTAAACAGAACAATCCATTGGAAGCCACCCAGGCAACTGTCTGAGCTACAAAAATGATCAATAAATGATACACTGGGGGAAAAATATGGGATCTTTCATTACATCTAAATATTGATTAGTAATCATAGACTCCAGGCTCTTGCACCAAAACTAGAAGCTTTCACAAAAAGTAAGAAAAATAAAATTAGTGAAATCAATAAACAAAAGAAAAAGAAATAAAAGGAATGTAAATTGGAAAAGAAGTAAAACTGTCACTGTTTGTAGATGACATGATACTATACATAGAATGTGTTTTAATAAATTAAGAATAAGTAATAATAAATTTTAAAGTGTATTAACTGTAGGAAAAAAATTGATTCGTCAACATCAATTTCTGTTAAGTTCCCTGTAAAACTGTAAGCCTACAGAAGTTTCTTCCTCATGATCAGAAAATCACTATGCTTTTGGTCCAAGATAATCTCTGAGTTGCTTCACTCTACCCTGGTTGCCTTTGCAGCCTCTTCCAAATCCTGATGTAACAAATAACCAGCCTTAAATTTCTTTTGTTTTAGCTGCTCAGAATGGTTCGTCTTTTTCTGATGGATTCTAACATACAGGAGTCCACTTATTATATTCTTAGATGATGTCAAAGAAAGGCAGGATAAGAAGTTCTTCCTGTGTGCTTAACTTTGTCCTATATGCTGTGGGGTTGCATTCTTTCCATACTGGTAGAAGAGATACCAGCAAATAGGATAAATAAGTAAAATATGTGGTTGGATAGTAGTATGTGCAAGAGAGGAAGAAACAAAAAAAAAAGAGCAGGGGAAGTGAATTGGAAGTGAGATTATTTTTTTTAAATGATCATGGCAAAATTGGATTAAACAAGACTGTCTCTTGACATTATCTCCTTAGCTGTGTCTCTCCAGCACTGGGGTGGTGCCTGGCACAAAACAATTCTCAAAAACTATTAACCTGGAAATATGAATGTAAAGACAGGAGTGATGTATATGGAATAGAACAGTTGGCAGTGGTTTTTTGGAAGAAACATGATTTAATTTAGTCCTTGAAGCACAGAGAGGATTTGGAAAACATTACTTCTGTGTAAGTGCTCCTAATTAAACCAATACTCTTCTCTATTTTATATCTTATAGAACCTTCGTGGAGATGACATTAAGGGTGAACTGCATGGTCTCTTTCTATTACAACATCACTTAGAAGTTAATGATATATTTGCAAGTTGAATATATGTGTGTGCCTGTATGCAAACATAAACAGGACATAAAAATTTCCTATTACACATTAATTCCCTTAAATTCAACACTGCTATTTCAATTACATTTACCTCATTTTTAATTCTGCTTTATAGAAAGGTATATTTTAAACATCAGTCTGTTATAATAAACTGCAAAGTACTTTCTATTTTGTTTGGTTCTGTTGGAATTTTATTTTAATTTATTCATTCAGCAGATATTCACTGAATGCCTATGGTAGGCCAAAGATATAACAATGCCTACCGCAGTTTCTGAAGATATGACAATGAGACATGAATGTCTGCCTTTATGAGCTTACATTTTAGCAGCATGAAAATGTGAACTGTCTGGCATATTCAATGTTAATAAATGATAGAGAAAAGAAATGAAGCATGGAAGGTAGATAGCAAGTGCTTGGATGAGTGCTCCAATTTTAGACTGATTGGTCAAAAGAGGCCTCAGGAAGAAAGGAAGGTTTCAACAAAATGTGTTGGAAGCAAAAATGATAAGCCATGCATGTACCTGAGGGAAGAACATTTCAGGTAGAAGGAATAGCAACTGCAAAGGCTTGGTGGCAGAAACACTGCCTTAAAGACTCAGTGCCTGGGATTACTACCTTGCTGCAAGGAGGATTTGAGGTTTTATTTGTTCTTTTTTGTATTATTTCCTTTGGTATTATACAACTTATCTACATCATAAAAAGCAAACGGACCACTGAAAATTCCAAAATCAACCTTTTCTCTAATGTGTTCAACTTTAATTATCTTGATTTTTTTCCAATAGATGGTTTTCCCAATAATTTTTGTTTTTTGAGAAGTGATAGGCAAAGTAGGCAAGAATTTTGCACTGACCATTATGCTTTTGAGCATATATTCTAATGAGAAATAAAAATTATACATTAATGTACATACATATGAGTTACAAAAACAAGGCTATGTATATATATATTCAAACATGCATATGTTTCTGCATGTATGAATATATATGACAAAGTATCAAACTAAGGAACATATTCATACATACATATATAAATATATCTTTCTTACATATAATATTTTGATTAAAGCTATGATGATCTAGGAGGTGGCATCTAAGGTCAAATGCTGAAGAGAAGATGAGAAGGATAATTTACTCAGTTTTCTAATGTTAATAGAAAAGTAAAGTCTGAGATTTATCAAGAGAGTCAGATTGGGAGTTTGTAAGTTTCATAAGCATGGAAATATTGTTGTAGATAAAGATTAAGAATCAGGATTAATATGGAGCTGAAAGGGTGATGTGCTTATTTTACCCAAGATATCATCTCCAGAGAGCAATTAAGCAAACCTCGTACCTCCTCTTCTGACTTTCCAGCTGGTGCGTATCACTGCTAATCGATGAGTTCAGAAAAGAAGAATTAAAATAAAACCATATTCCAAAAAAGTGATTACTCCGAGTGAGAGTGAAAATGCCTATGTGGAAAATATTTCAAATCAAACCCTCGGAAAACAAAGCCTCTGAATTTCCAAGAAATGCTATGCATGTTGGCAGTGCAAACACAGGCACACCCCAGATCTCTGAACTAACATATATGAGGTGTTAATGACCTATGGATTAACATCCACACCCGCCTTCAACATAAAGAGTGATTCAAAGGCCAGTCAGTTCCAAATACCTTAGCCAATCAGGAAGCTGTAGGATTATCACTGAATGACACAAAGTTAAAAACAGCAATCTGATACACTTTTGGAAGAAAATGCCTCTGAAGAACTTCGTCAGTATTCAGGATTCATTTGATTTTCTTTCTGAAATTTAGCTAGGGCTTATAAAATAAACTACTTTTGATTCTGTGCCTATATCAAAGCATATTTGGTAAAGTTGTCAGAGGTATTTTCACTATAAACTTCTGCTTTCCTCTTCTAAGTGTTTTTCCTTTTGGGGCCTAGAAATTTCCATGTCTCATTTTATTCTTAATGGAAACTCCCTGGAAAATCCATACATCCAGTAAATGCTTGGGACATTTGGGGTGCGGACATGGAGGCCTGCTTCCGCTGACTTTATCAAAAATAAGTGTAATTTCTACTCCCATTATTGTTCAAAAATAACATCATAAAACACTTCAAGGTTCCCACCAGATTAGATCTCCAGGGAGAAAAGGATGTAACAGCCACATAATCCAGCAATATGAGAGGAGCGTTGAGTTAGTTGGCATATGAAAAAGCTTCATATTATGAGCAGAAGGTGATGGTTTCTCAACATAACAGAATTGAGTATAAACAAGGAAATCTGTCTTCCATTTTTGTCACCTCAGAACACAAAGCCAAATTGGAGTGACTTCATAGAAGAACAACAAAATGATTTGGGGACCGAGGGCTTGATTTACGTGGAGAGATTAAAAGAGCACAGAGTAATGTATATTTTGGCTAAGTGATTGCTAAACGGAGCATGATAACACTCTCCAAATATGTGAGAGATGTAAACACCTCAGGAGAGGAATTTGGCAGGATGCAAATTTGGCAGGATGCAAATGGACAGCACAAAAGACTAAAAGGAAAGAATTTGAGTTAAACATAAAAAGAGAGGGAAAATGCTCACTGTGAGAACCGATCACATCCTTAGAAAATCAGTGAGCCTCTTCATTCTTGGGAAATTTGAAACATCCTAAATAAAACCTCAGGGAGGCTTCCTGAAGGAATAATTCTTTGCTGGTGTGATGCTATGGAATCAGTGGTCCCTTGGATCAAGGGAAAAGAGGAAGCACAGATATGTGTGTGTGTGTGAGTGTGTGAGTGTGTGCGTGTCCACTTACATGGTGTATAGAATTGGGCAAGAATGGGGGAGTGAGTTTAGTTGAACTTTGCATAAAAAATAGACAAAGAAAAAAATAAAAGAAAAAATATTTTCCAGCTGCATTAAAATGGACAGTTAAAAAAAAAAACTTATGAGTAACTAAGGGGAAACAAGTCTCCTATTGGATTTTGGAGACTGACCAAAATATTAGAATCAACTCCTAAGTTTGTCTTGCCCTCTCATGACATCATTCAGAGGATGTAGGTAATTATATCTCAGCTCTGCCACCCACAGTTCCTAACCTCAAGGTTAGGAGGGGGTGGTCATAGCATATGCCACTTTTGGAGTACGTTGGAATTTTTTATTTAAACGCCTCTCATCCAACCATAATATAAAATCATCTTTGAAGCAGTTTAAGTCTATAACAGCCTGGAGTGGTGTCACATCAACCTTTGTAAGTGTGGAGTAAACAATATTGATTTGGAGAAACAGAAAAGAGGTGTTTTCATTCTCATGCAACCCTTCGCAGGCCCTCTGGCCACCTTCAACACAGGCAGATGCCAACACATGTGCTAGTTTCTGAACAGGCATCATTTACAGCCATTTTCCCTTGGAAGAAAAGGAAGAGAAACTTCTACACCGTTATTGAAAGAAAAGGTGGGGAGGGGGGGACAGAGGGTGAAGAGGAGACTTTTATCTCCCTCTGCCCTCCTTCCCTCTTCGATTTTGCAGCTAACCAACAGGAAGGCTCTTTACCTCTAGCAACAAGGTCAAGTGCACAGGCCCCCACACAGCCAGCGCTCTGTGGAGTGACCAAGTGCTCCAGCTGCCATCCGCGTGAGACTAAGCACATCTGCTCAGAGATGTTTTCTGCATTCCCTGACCTGGGGCATGGGAACCTCAGAACATTTCCTAACCCAGGTCTCATTAGCTTGATACAATTAGATTACTGAAGAATGCAGTTGACGAAAGGCACATATTATTTATAATTTCCATTAGCAGTAAAAATTGCTCCAGACGAAATTTCATAAGGGCATCTCATGTCATTTCTCACACGATTAATCTCACCAAGGGGTGGGGGAGGGTGGGGGAATGGCATGAGAGAGTCATAGGAAATATTTGCCTGCAAAATCACTGATATTTTTTTTTAGTTTTCTTTCTTTTAGACAGGAACTGTTACTAGTCTTAGTTTAGTTGTGTGTGTGTGTGTGTGTGTGTGTGTGTGTGTTTTGGTTACCGCTGTGTTATTTTTGGCAAATAGATATAATACAAATTGTAAAATGTTATTTTTCAACTTGTGAGCTTTTTGGAGAATGAGTTAAGTGATTACCTCCTTGATATTTACAGTTTAGGGTCCAAAATGTCATTAACACCACTTTAAAGTAATACACTGAATGAAGTGGGAGGTGATTTGAAGGGGGCTGGGAGCCTTGGACTGGGTGTGAAGAGGTAGTTTCCATTGCCGGCTCTGTCAGGTGCTTATGTTCAGTCCTTGCAGAAGACACAAAAAAATCCTCTCTGTAATTCAGTCCCTCCACTTGTGTATTTAGGTAGTTGCATGAAATGAATACTAAGAGGCTGGATAGATCTAAAGTCATTTAAATTAATTGGCTAATGATTAGATGAGAGAAGTTTAATTTTTGTTTGAAAACTATACATAAATGTGTATATGTATATGAGGAGTGATAGACTAATATATTGCAACATGGAATCTTATATTCCTTTTAGGGGAAAACAGAAATAATTAACTGATTCTTTTTCAATATGTACAGCAAATAAACAGCAAATTGAATGGACAAAATGAACTTCCCCTCATATAGCTGATTTCTTCCCTTTTTTATCCTTACTGCATATTTATGAAAGGATTAGTTATTAAAGGATTCCTAGTAAGATAAAAAGGTGGTAGAAAGAAAATGTTCTTTTTTTGCTGGAATGATCCAAGAGGATTCTCTCCTTAGTGATGCTACTGTACAGTGTTCCTGAGGAATAAATTCAAGCTAATTTGGACTATAATAGAATATGGATATAACAAATTCAGAGATCACAGGGTAGCTCATACTCAGTTTCTATGATTTGCCCTAATAGAAACCCTAGACGTATACATTTTCTGTTTAATAGAGCTCCGTATCATACTTTGAGAGGAGGCTTATAGTAAGCATATGGATCATTCTTTAATGCAGGAACTATAGAATGAGAATATCAAATTAGGTTTCTCTTTGCTTTTGTGTTTTAATAATTCTTTAAAGAAATGAGGATATTCTACTATGAAAAAATATTGTTATGGTAGCTGGTAAATTTTAATGATGTAATTTTTTAAATACTTACAAACATTTTCTACATCATGGGTCCAAACACAGTAATTTATTCATTCATTTACTTAATCATTTACTCATTAATTTAATGGCCACCCATTAAGTACATACAATTTGGCAGACACTCTTGGGCATAAGGATACAACATTTGTGTAAATGAATACTAGGTTGAGATATACTGGGGGCTCTGGGAATCCAAAATAAAGCCACTTAACATTTTTAACATTAGGAGGAGCTTCTCGTAGGATGTGGCATTGAACCTGAGATTTAAGAAATAATAGGAGTTAGCCAACTGAAAAGTATGGTGAAGTGGGAAATGAGGTGGTGGTGGTAAGGGGAAAATGATGCACAGAGAAAAGCCCTAAGAAAAGTGTTCTGGTGGTGGGGATCTCTAAGTTGAAAGGCTTGGACATTTTATATTTTGATACATAATGAAAAATTACCCTCCAGAAAGGTTGTGTCAATTTATATTCTCACTAAAGTGCACCAGAGAGTCCATATGCCCACAGGTTTTACTAGGGCTAGAAATCTTAAGTTTCTTAGCTAAATACTAGTTGCATGTGTTTTGCTAAACACTGTGGAGATTGTGGTCTACACTGGATTAACATGGATAAGACACAGCCTCTGTCCCCCAGGAACTTATTATCTAGTTGAAACAAGAAGTACGAAGCAGAGAACAATAATGAATTATGTGTTTTAAGGGCACAATTGTAAAATGCACTAAAAAAATGGTGAGGTGTCTAAGTAGTAAAGGCAATTCGTAAAAGTTGCTAAAGGCTACAGAACAAATATCCACTTACTTGATGAAAGAGTACGGAGAGTATGAACAAACAGTATCTATGCATTTCTCAGATTACTTTTCCACTTAATATGCTTGTTACCATCAAATCATGAGGGCAATTGCTTTTGCCATAAATGATCCTTTTCAAGCTAAGATGTATTATGAAATGGTCTACACCTGGCCATTGTGAGTTGAGATCATCTTTTCCTCAGAATTTCTCACCTAAATTCTTTTTTATCAGTAAACATGATTAGAAGATATGCACTGACTCATTTACTAAACATTATAGAAAATTATAAACCTCTCAATTATATATTTTCATAAACTAAAGAAAGCATAAATCCCAACACATGTATTCAAAATGATTTCAAGTGATAGAAGATACATTCTGCATCAGTGTTTCACATTTGCAATTTCATACAACTTCATAACGACTAGCTTGGCTACATATGCACTCATGATTTACATTGAATAAAAAATATATTAGAATTAGAATAAAGACAGGACCTAACTTTCCATAGCCACAGCCATCAAATTCTCCAAGTTTGTTTGGCTTGACAGAAAGTACACAAGCTGTAGAATCGGTTTGGTCCAGATATGAGTTATTAGATTCTGCACTTTATAACATTATAAACTAGGTTAACCTATTTTACATCACTGAAGTTCTATCTTTGAATGCTGGAAATTAGAGATCATAATAACTCTTTCACATGTTGTGGATTAATTTGTTGATAGTATCTTCCACAATTCTAGATACAGTGGAAACATTCAGAGAATAAAAGTTATTATTTTATATGCACATCAATCAATGTAATACACCACATAAACAAAATAAAAGTAAAAAACCACATGATCATCTCAATAGATGCAGGAAAAGCAGTTGACAAAATTCAACATCCAGTCATGATGAAAACTCTTACCAAAGTGGGTATGAAGGAACATATCTCGCCATAATAAAAGCAATTTATGACAAACTCATGGCCAATATAATACTCAACAGTGAAAAGCTGAGAGCCTCCCCACTAAAATCTGGAACAAGACAAGGATGCCCACTCTCACCTCTTCTCTTCAACATAGTATTGGAAGTCCTAGCCGCAGCAATCAGACAAGAAAAAGAAATAAAAGGTATCCAAATTGGAAGGGAAGAGGTAAAATTGTCATTGCATGCAGATGACATGATACTATATATAGAAAACCATAAGGACTCCACACAAAAACTATTAGATCTAATAAATAAATTCAGCAAAGTAGGAGGATACAAGATTAACATTCAGAAATCTGTTGCATTTTTTTACACTGACAATGAAATATCAGAAAGGAAATGTAAAAAAGAAAAAATTTTTTTTAAATAGCACCAAAAAAATAATATCTAGGAATAAACCTGACTATGGAGGTGAAAGACTTATAGGCTGAGAACTATAAAGGATTAAAAAAGGAAATTGAAGAGGATTCAAAGAAATGGGAAGATATCCCAGGCTCTTGGACTGGAAGAATTAATATGGTTAAAATGGCCATACTACCCAAAGCAATCTACAGATTTAATGTGATCTCTATCAAATCACCCATAACATTTTTCACAGAACTAGAACAAATAATTTAAAAATTTGTATGGAACCATAATAGACTCAGAATTGCCAAAGCAATCCTGAGGGGAAAAAAAATAAAGCAGGAGGCTAAACTCTCCCAGACTTCAGACAATACTACAAAGCTACAGTAATCAAAACAGTGTGGTATTGGTACAAAAGCAGACATGCGGATCAACGGAACAGAATAGGGAGCCCCAAAATAAACCTACACACTTACGGTCATTTAATCTTTGACAAAGGAGGCAAGAATATACATTGGGAAAAAGTCTCTTCAGCGAGTGGTGCTGGGAAAGTTGGAAGGCTGCATGTAAATCAGTGAAGTTAGAACACACCCTCACACCACACACAAAAATAAAATTGCTTAAAGACTTAAACATAAGACATGACACCGACACCATAAAACTCCTAGGAGAGATCATAGGCAAAACATTCTCTGACATAAGTTGTACCAATGTTTTCTTAGGTCAGTCTACTAAGGCAATAGAAATAAAAACAAGAATAAACAAATGGGACCTAATCAAACTTACAAGCTTTTGCACAGCAAAGGAAACCATAAACAAAATGAAAAGACAGCCTACAGAATGGGAGAAAATATTTGCAAAAGATGTGACTGATAAGGGCTTAATTTCCAAAATATAGAAACAGCTCATACAACTCACCAACAAAAAAACAAACAACCCAATCAAAAAATGGGAAGAAGACCTAAATAGACAGTTCTCCCAATATGACATACAGATGGCCAATAGGCACATGAAAAGATGCTCAACATCACTAATTATTAGAGAAATGCAAACCAAAACTATAATGAGGTACCACCTCACACCAGTCAGAATGGCCATTATTAAGAAGTCTACAAATAACAAATGCTGGAGAGGGTGCGGAGAAAAGGGAACTCTCCTATACTGTTGGTGGGAATGTAAGTTGGTGCAGCCACTATGGAAAACAGTATGGAGGTTCCTCAGAAAACTAAAAATAGAAGTACCATATGATCCAGCAGTTCTACTCTTGGGCATATACTCAGACAAAACCATAATTCAAAAAGATACACGCACCCCATGTTCATAGCAGCACTATTCACAATAGCCAAGACATGAAAACAACCTAAATGTCCATCAATAGATAAATGGATAAAGAAGATATGGCACACATATACAATGGAATACTACTTAGCCATAAAAAAGAATGAAATAATGCCATTTGCAGCAACATGGATGCAACTAGAGATTATCATACTAAGTGAAGTAAGACAGAGAGAGAATGACAAATGCCATATGATATTACTTATATGTGGAATCTAAAGTATGGCACAAATGAACCTGTCTACAAAACTGAAATAGACTCACTGACATAGATATCAGATTTGTGTTTGCCAAGGGAGAGGGAAAGAGAGAGAGGGATGGACTGGGAGTTTGGGGTTTTAGATGCAAACTATTATATTTAGAATGGATAAACAATAAGGTCCTACTGTATAGAACAGGGAACTATATCCAGTCTCCTGGGATAAAACATAATGGGAAAGGACATATATATTTGTATACCTGAGTCACTTGGCTATGTAGCAGATTGGCACACATTGTAAATCAACTATACTTCTAATAAATAAAAGTTACCATTTTATAAAAATGACTTAATAGTTGAGTCAACTTTGGGCCCATGATCAACATGGCAAAGGAGTATGACATGTAGTTCACCTTCTCCCACAACAAACATTAAAAATACATCTAGAAGTGGAACAATTCACATGGTACATGTACTGAACACCGGCATAAGAACTCAGACTTCTGGACCTATCTACGAGTCTTAGAGGGTCTCCTGGTGAGGCAGGGGTTGGCTGTGCCTCACTGAGGGGCAAGGACACTGGTGGCAGAGGCCCCAGGTAATACTGTTTAGCATGAGCTCTCCAGAAGGTCACCATTTGGGCACCAAGACCTGGCCCGACCCAACAACCTACAGGCTCCAATGCTGGAAAACCTCAAGCCAAACAACCAGCAGGATAGGAGCACAGCCCCATCCATCAGCAGACAGTCTGCCTAAAGCCATACCAAGCTCACAGCCATCTCTAAACACATCCCTTGACATGGCCCTGCCACCAGAGGGACAAGAACCAGCTCACCACCAGTGGGTAGGCACCAGTCCCTCCCACCAGGAAGCCTGCACAAGCCTAAGGACTAAACTCTCCCACCAGGGCAAAGACACCAGAAGCAAGAGGAGCTACAATCCTGCAGCCTGCAGAAAAGAGAACACAAACACAGAAAGTTAAACAAAATGAGATGGAAGAGAAATATCTTCCAGAAAAAGAAACAAGAAAGATAAAAGCCCACAAGAAAAACTTAGTGGAGATAGGCAATCTACCTAAAAAGTAACTCAGAGTAATGATAGTAAAGGTGATCCAAGACCTCAGAAAAAAAAAAATGGAGGCACAGACTGAGAAGATACAAGAAATGTTTAACAAAGACCTAGAAGCTTTAAAGAACAAACAAACAGAGATGAACAACACAATAACTAAAATGAAAAATACACTAGAAGGAATCAATAGCAGAATAAATGAGGCAGAAGAAGGAATAAGTGAGCTGGAAGACAGGATGCTGGAAATCTGTGCCGTGGAACAGAATAAGGAAAAAAAAATGAAAAGAAATGAGGACACTCTAAGAGACCTCTGAGACAACATTAATACACACCAACATTCTCATTATAGGGCTCCCAGAAGGAAAAGAGAGAGAGAAAGGACCTGAGAAAATATTGGAAGACATAATAGCTGAAAACCTCCCTAACATGGGAAAGGAAACAGTCATCCAAATCCAGGAAGTGCAGAGAGTCCCAGGCAGGATAAACCCAAGGAAGAACATGCTGAGACACATAGTAATCAAACTGAAGAAAATATTAAAAGCAACCAGGGAAAAGCAACAAATAACATACAAGGGAATTCTCATAAGGTAGTTAGCTGATTTCTCAGCAGAAACTCTGCAGGCTGGAAGGAAATGGCATATATATATATATTGAAAGTGAAAAAAGGGTAGAACCTACAATCAAGAATACTCTACTCAGCAAGGTTCTCATTCAGATTTAACAGAGAAATCAAAAGCTTTACAGACAAGCAAAAGCTAAGAGAATTCAGCACCACCAAACCAGCTTTACAACAAATGCTAAAGGAACTTCTCTAGGCGGACAAGAAAAGACCACAACTAGAAACAAGACAATTACAAATGGAAAAGCACACTAGTAAGGGCAAACATACAGTAACAGTAGGAAATCATCCACACACAAATATGATATCAAAACCATCAATCATGAGGAGAGTGCAAATGCAGGTTATTGGAAATGCACTGGAAGCTGAGAGACCAGCAACTTAAAACAATCTTGTATATACATAGACTGCTATATCAAAACCTCATGGGAAATGCAAGCCAAAAATCTACAATAGATACACACACAAAAAAGAAAAAGCAATCCAAACACAGCACTGAAGATAATCACAAAATCAAGAGAGAAATGAACAAAAGAAGAAGGGAAGAAAAAAGACCTACAAAAACAAATCCAAAACAAGAAAGTGGCACTAAGAATATACATATTAATAATTACCTTAACTATAATGGATTAAATGGTCCAACCAAAAGACACAGACTGGCTGAATAGAAACAAAAACAAGACCTGTATATATGCTGTATATAAGAGAACCACTTGAGACTAGGGACACATACAGACTTAAAGTGAGGGGATGGAAAAAGTTATTCCATGCAAATGGAAACCAAAAGAAAGCTGGAGTAGCAATACTAATATCAGACAAAATCAACTTTAAAATAAGGTCTGCTACAAGAGACAAGGAAGGACACTACATAATGATCAAGGAATCAATCCAGGAAGAAGATATAACAATTGTAAATATATATGCACCCAACATAGGAGTACCTCAATATTCAAGGCAAACGCTAACAGCCATAAAAGTAGAAATCAATAGTAATGCAATAATAGTGGGGGACTTTAACACCCCACTTTCACCAATTGACAGATCATCCTGACAGAAAATTAATAAGGAAATAAGCCTTAAATGACACATTAGACCACATAGACTTAATTGGCATTTTTAGGACACTCCATCCGAAAGAAGCAGAATACACTTTCTTCTCAAGTATACATGGAACATTCTCCAGGGTAGATCATATCTTCAGCCATAAATCAATCCTCAATAAATTTAAGAAAATTGAAATCATATCAAGTATCTTTTTCTACCACAACACTATGAGATAAGAAATCAACTACAAGAAAAAAACTATAAAAAACACAAACATGTGGAGGCTATACAATATGTTACTAAACAACCAATGGATCACTGAAGAAATCAAAGAGGAAATAAAAAAATACCTAGAGAAAAACAAAAATGAAAGCACGATGATCTAAAACCCATGGGACGCAGCAAAAGCAGTTCTAAGAGGGATGCTATAGCAATACAATCTTACCTAAGGAAACAGGAAAATCCTCAAATAAACAACCTAACCTTACACCTAAAGCAGCTAGCAAAAGAAGAACAAACAAAACCCAAAGTAGGTAGAAGGAAAGAAATCATAAAGATCAGAGTAGAAATAAATGAACTAGAAACAAAGAAAACAATAGAAAATATCAAACTAAAACCTGGTACTTTGAAAAGATAAACAAAATTGATAAACCTTTCGCCAGACACATCAAGAAAGAAAAGGAGAGGGCACAAATCAATAAAATTAGAAATGAAAAAGGAGAAGTTACAACAGATATCACAGAAATACAAAGGATCATAAAAGACTACAACAAGCAATACTATGCCTATAAAATGGACAATCTAGAAGAAATGGACAAATTCTTAAAAGGTACAATCTCCCAAAACTGAACCAGGAAGAAATAGAAGATATGAACTGACCAATCAAAAGTACTGAAATTGCAACAGTGATTAAAAAACTGCCAACAAACGAAAGTCCAGGACCAGATGGCTTCACAGGTGAATTCTATCAAACATTTAGAGAAGAGTTAACACCTCTCCTTCTGAAGCTACTGCAGAAAATTGCAGAGGAAGGAACACTACCAAACTCATTCTATGAGGCCACCATCACCCTGATACCTAAACCAGACAAAAATACCATAAAAAAAGACAATTACAGGTATCACTGATGAAGATACATGCAAAAATCCTCAACAAAATACTAGCACTCTAAATCCAGAAACACATTAGAAGTATCATACACCATGATCAAGGGGGATTTATCCCAGTGATTCAAGGATTTTTCAATATCTGCAAATCAATTAGTGTGATACACCACCTTAACAAACTGAAGAATAAAAAGCATCTGATCATCTCAATAGATGCAGAAAAAGCTTTTGACCAAATTCAACACCAAAATTATGATAAAAACTCACCAGAAAGTGGGCAAAGAGGGAACTTACCTCAACATAATAAAGGTCACATATGACAAACCCACAGCTAACCTCATTCTCAATGGTGAAAAGCTGAAAGCATTTCCTCTAAGATCAGGTAAAAGACAAGGATGTCCACTCTCGCCACTTTTATTCAACATAGTTTTGGAAGTTCTAGCCATGGCAATTAGAGAAGAAAATGAAATAAAAAGAATCCGAATTGAAAAAACAAGTAAAACTGTCACTGTTTGCAGATGACATGATACTATACCTACAAGATCCTAAAGAGGCTACCAGAAAACTTCTAAAGTTCATCAATGAATTCAGTAAAATTGCAGGATACAAAATTAATACACAGAAATTTCTTGCATTCCTATACACTAACAACAAAAGATCAGAAAGAGAAATTAAGGAAACTATCCCATTCACCATCACATCAAAAAGAATAAAATACCTAGGAATAAACCTACCTAAGCAGACAAAAGACTGGTACTATGAAAATTATAAGACACTGATGAAGAAATTGAAGTTGACACAAACAGATGGATGATACACCATGTTCTTGGATTGGAAGAATGACTGTACTACCCAAGGCACTCTACAGATTCAATGCAATCCCTATCAAATTACCAATGGCATTTTTCACAGCACTAGAACAAAAAAAATTTTAATTTATATGAAACCACAAAAGACCCCAAATAACCAAAGCAATCCTGAGAAACAAAAATGGAGGAATCAGGCTCCCAGACTTCAGACTATACTGCAAAGCTACAGCCATCAAAACAGTATGGAACTGGCACAAAAACAGAAATACAGATCAATGGAATAGGATAGAAAGCCCAGAAATAAACCCATACACCTATGGTCAATTAATCTATGGCAAAGGAAGCATGAATATACAATGGAGAAAAGACAGTCTCTTTAATAAATGGTACTGGGAAAACTGGACAGCTACATGTAAAAAAATGAAATTAGAACACTCCCTAACACCACATACAAAAATAAACTCAAAATCCATTAAAGACCTAAATGTAAGGCCAGATACTATAAAACTCTTAGGGAAAAACATAGGCAGAATACTCTTTGACATAAATCGCAGCAAGATCTTTTTTGATCCACCTCCTAGAGTAATGAAAATAAAAACAAAAATAAACAAATGGGACCTAATTAAACTTAAAACTTCTGCACAGCAAAGGAAACCATAAATAAAACAAAAAGACAACCCACAGAATGGGAGACAATATTTGCAAATGAAGCGACTGACAGGGATTAATCTCCAAAATATACGAATACCTCTTGCAGCTGAATATCAGAAAAGCAAACAACACCATCCAAAAATAGGTGGAAGATCTAAATAGATATTTTTCCAAAGAAAACATACAGATGGCCAAAAAGCACATGAAAAGATGCTCGACATCACTAATTATCAGAGAAATGCAAATTAAAACTACAATGTGATATCACCTCAAACTTGTCAGAATGGTCATTATAAAAAAAAAAAAAATCTACAAATAATAAATGCTGGAGAGGGTGTGGAGAAAAGGGAACCCACCTACACAGTTGGTAGGAATGTAAATTGGTACATCCACTATGGAGAACAGCATGGAGGTTCCTTATAAAACTAAAAATAGAACTACCATTTGATACAGCAATCCCACTCCTGGGCATTTATCTGGAGAAAACTATAATTCAAAAAGACACATGCACCCCAATGTTCATTGCAGCACTATTTACAATAGCCAGGATATAGAAGCAACCTAAACGTCCACAGACAGAGGAATGGATAAAGAAGATATGGTACATATATACAATGGAATATTACTCAGCCATAAAAAAGAACGAAATAATGCCATTGCAGCAACAGTGCTAGACCTAGAGATTGTCATACTGAGTGAAGTAAGTCAGATGGAGAAAGACAAATATAGTATGATACTGCTTATATGTGGAATCTGAAAAATGGTACAAATGAACTTATTTGCAAAACAGAAATAGAGTCATAGATGTAGAAAAAAAACTTACGGTTACCAGGAGGAAGGGGAGGGGAGGGATAAATTGGGAGATTGGGATTCACATATACACTCTACTAAATATAAAATAGATAACTAATAAGGACATACTGTATAGCACAGGGAACTCTACTCAATACTCTGTAATAGCCTATATGGGAAAGGAATCTAAAAAAGAGTGGATATATGGATATGTATAACTGATTCATTTGCTGTACACCTGAAACTAACACAACATTGTAAATCAACTATTCACCAATAATAATTTTAAAAAAAACACAGAAATAAATAAATGGGACCTATTAAACTTAAAAGCTTCTACACAGCAAAGGAAACCATAAAGAAAACAAAAAGACAACCCACAGAATGGGAGAAAATATTTGCAAACAAAGTGACTGACAAGGGATTAATCTCCAAAATATACAAACACACATCATGTAGCTCTATGTCAAAAAAACACAAAAAACTAACAACCCAATCAAAAAAGCAGTGGAAGATCTAAATAGACATTTCTCCAAAGAAGACATACACGCGGCCAAAAAGCACATGAAAAGATGCTTAACATCACTGATTATCAGAGACATGCAAATCAAAACCGTGATGAGATATCACCTCACACTTGTCAGAATGGTCATCATCAAAAAGTCTACAAATAATAAATGTTCGAGAGGTTATGGAGAAAAGGGAACCTTCCTACAGTGTTGGTGGGAATGTAAATTGGTACAACCACCATGGAGAACAGTATGGAGGTTCCTTAAAAAACTAACAGTAGAGCTCCTATATGATCCAGCAATCCCACTCCTGGGCATATATCCAGAGAAAACCATAATTGAAAAAGACACATGCACCCCAATAATTATTGCAGCACTATTTACAATAGCCAGGACATGGAAGCAACTTAAATGTCCATCAACAGAAGAATGGATTAAAAAGATGTGATACATATATACAATGGAATATTACTCAGCCATAAAGAGAACAAAATAATGCCATTGCAGCAACATGGATGGACCCAGAGATTTTCATACGAAGTGAAGTAAGTCAGACAAAGACAAATATCATATGACATCACTCATATGTGGAATCTAATTTTTAAAAAAATGATATAATTGAACTTAGTTACAAAACAGAAACAGACTCACAGATTTAGAAAACAAACTTATGGTTACCAAAGGAAAAATGGTGGTGGGGGAGATGGAGGGATAAATTAGGAGCTTGGGATTAACATACACACACTACTGTATGTAAAATAGATAACCAACAAGAACCTACTGTATAGTACCTGGAACTCTACTCAATATTTCTGATATGGGAAAAGAATCTGAAAAAGAATGAATGTATGTATAACTGAATCGCTTTGCTGTACACCTGAAAGTAACACAACTTTGTAAATCAACTATACTCCAATAAAACAAAAATAGCCAACACAAGGAAGAAAGTGATGACTGCTACAAAGGAAGTTCCATATGTGCCAAATAGTTTCAGAGAAAGTAGGTATTTCATTAAATATCAAATATAAAAAGAAATCCCAATGTATCTTCATAAAAGCAATAGAAATCATTAATATTAGTTGACATGTTTGAAATAAAAACTTCATCACAGAAATTCAAGAAAAATATAGGTAACCCTTCCCTAAACAGTTATAAAATTAATATATACCATGTTTACTAAATACTTAGCCTCTATATTGAAAACTGTAGAAATTGGAATTCTCAGATAATTATATCAGAAGACCAAGAATGTTTCTGAATTTTTATAATCTGTATTTTGATCTAGGTTTATACAGTGCATCGTGAAGGGCTTTATTTAGGCTATTGTGAACTTAATATCTGTTATTTGACAAAATGAATGGTTTTTAACATGTTAAAAAAAGGAGTTGAGTTAATTTTGGAGGCTAGTATTTACTAGCATAAAAAGTAAAAGTTTACTTTTTACCAATGCTATTGGTTAAAAAAAAAAAAAGAGAGAGACATTGTCCCAATGCTATTTTTAATTTTTTTTAGAATATAATTTGTTGTTTAATTTGGACAAGCTGAAATTCACACAATTCAAACTGCAACCTTATGTTCTGGGTCATGGAGGAAGGAAGTTTCAGTGTTAAATTTAATTGGAAATTTACTGTTAAATCAAAACAGACCATGTCAAATTAAACATAAAATCTCTAAGTATTCTGCCTCTTAAAACTAAAATTTCAGGCATTTTGTTTTTTAAAAAGAAATATTTTACTGGTAAATATCCTTATTTTACATTTGTTAAAGACAATTTCATCATAAAACTATTAGTAAATCATTGATTCCCCACTGATTTGGTCAAATATAGATTCAAGTATTGGTCTGTTATTCCTTTTCTACCTGTTTATTCTATTGGTAGATGCAAAATTGTTAATATTTTTTCTTGGTGAATACAAGTGATTGAATTCAGAATTGTCAGCATTCTGAAACACTGAAATAATAAATATTAAATACATATCAGTGGGTTCCAATAAACTTGTCTTAAGAAATGCAACGAGTCATGAAAAAGAATACGTAATCCTTGTAACATGTTACTGGTATATAGTCACACAGACATTCTCAAAAAAACAGTCATGTGAGAGGACATTTTTATCAATATGACCAATATTTGCACGTTTGTGTTTTGTTTTCCTCATCGATCCTTGTTTTCTATATAAGAAACTAATTCTGGTATCTATTTTTATTACCTCCTATCAAATTGAGACCCTACCATCCCCATGTGAGATAATCAGATAGGTTGGGAATCAGTTTGTCAATTCTGTGTGTAGCCGGCCAAAATGGCTGACTTAGTAGGTCAAGTTTGATCTTGAGCAGAGAGGAGACAGATTCAAAAGATTAGGAAAGGGAGTCTAGGATTTGACAGGTGAGTGGGTGAGAGATTCTAAAACTTTGTGATAATTAATCAATTAAAGATTCATCAACAAGGACCTACTGTATAGCACAGGGAACTCTGGTCAATATTATGTAACAACCTAAATGAGAAAAGAATCTGAAAAAAACCAGATACATATATATGTATAACCAAATCACTTTGCTGTGCACCTGAAACTAACGCAACATTGTTAATCAACTCTACTCCAGTTTAAAATAAACAGTTAAGGGGCTTCCCTGGTGGCGCAGTGGTTGAGAATCTGCCTGCCAGTGCAGGGGACATGGGTTCGAGCCCTGGTCTGGGAAGATCCCACATGCCGCGGAGCAACTAGGCCCGTGAGCCACAATTACTGAGCCTGCGCGTCTGGAGCCTGTGCTCCGCAACAAGAGAGGCCGCGATAATGAGAGGCCCGCGCACCGCGATGAAGAGTGGCCCCCACTTGCCACAACTGGAGAGAGCCCTCGCACGGAAACGAAGACCCAACACAGCCATAAAATAAATAAGTAAATAAATAAATAAATAAACCCAAAAGTTAAAATAAATAAATAGTTAAAACAAGAAATAAAATAAAACAAATAAAAATGGTTTGAGACAATTACTTTTTATTTTAAAATGCAAATATCCTTCATAAGGATTTTTATATGCCATTCACACCTTATTTTAGATGAATAAGTCACAATTTTCTTTTTTCAGTCTAAGATTAACTTCTGTACAACTGAGAAATTGATAAAGTGTGAGGAAAATTTTGGAGTTGGGTGTTCTGGGTCATGTACAGCGCCTGAGTGCCTGGACTCCTGGACAAGGAGTTTAGATAGAGGGCAGATCCAGCATCAGCATCCTAGCACATACCCAGGATGGAGGGAAGCCAGGAGGCAGATGCGGAGACCAAGGAGAGGTGCCAGAGCCAGAAGATAAATGCAGAGCACAATGTTTGGCACACAGTAGGTGCCTAATACATGTTTACTGAATGAATATGAAAGTTTGCTTACAGGTTTGATAAGCACAGATTTTAAAAAAAAGAATAATAAGGGAAGAAATTCTATGCTTATCTACCTGAAGCTAGATATGAGAATAGAAAAAAAGAGCAAGGAAAGAAAATGTGAAACAATAGGGAAAGAATGACAAAAACAGATTAGACTCACCTTCTATCAGAAGTCCATTCCAGGAGCCATTTCTCTGCTGAAGCAAATACTTTGGCTGCCTCCCTTCATTCTCTTCTGTCCTTAGTGTTGTCCTCTAGGAAGAAAGCCCTACTCATTGAATGTAAAGCTATTGATCTAGTCTTGCTGAGGCATTACTCCTTAAGGACCTCATCCTAACTGTTGGATCAGTAAGATGAATAGAGCCCAACAACGTATGTTTACGATGTCACTTTATTTCATTACAAGGCATGTAGATTACAAAGATGGAACAGGAAAAGATAGCTTAGGGCATATAACACTTATTCATATGGACTTAGCTAAAAATCACTGGGAAAATACATTTATCTTTTTTACACTTGTTTGCCTTTTAGCACTCCGAACAGTGCTTATGAGTAACCTCCTGAACTGAATCAATTAGGAAATGAAGGCAGGAAAACTTAGGAAATTATTCTGTTTCTTAAAGTTTCAACTTTAGAACAGATGATTGATCGGATTGTTTCGTATGGTTGGTGCTGAAATTTGCAGAATATCTGCCTGGCTTTATATTCACTTTCTCCATGTAAACACATTTATGACCTCCTCAGTAACAGGAACTTTTTCTTGAGTTAACCAAATTATGACCTCAGAAATTCGCTTAGCAAGATTTTAGGAGTCCCACATCTCCTTTTATTTTTCCTAGGATTTCCCTCCCCCTCTTTTATTTTTCCTTCCAGACAATTACTTTCAAATTCTTCTTTTTGTAGACACCATTTAAGCTAATGTTATGTAATCATAGAAAAGGTGAATAGTAGGTTATAATGATTAGGCAAAAAGAATAAAAATCCTCAGATAAAGATTCAAATTTTACCTGAAAGGACAAATATGGTTCACCTGGGTTCACAACCCTTTCTACACAGAGATAGGGTGATCCCTTGACAATGTAGTGTGTTCCTATGCTGTTGTGTTATGGAGAAATGTTGCAAAGGGTCCAGGAAGTCTGATGGAATATCCTCTCAATCCTCTGAATCTGAAAGCAGAGGCACTCCAAAGACAAATTTGTGTGTTCCATTGCTGTTTGCACATGTTATTACTGATCCAAATAAGAGCTTACTAGTTTGTAGGGAATGCTTTAACCTGGACACAGAGCCCTGTGCTCTCATCCTGACACTAAGTAGCCAAGTTGCTGTGATCAAGTTTTTTTTAGCTCCCTAAGCACTTAAAGATGTCCAGTGAAAGACCTATGAAGTCCCCCAAATTTCTAATATTCTAACATATGCTGTCATGTGATTACAGTTTCCTTGCATATTGAAACATAGCTAAAGTTCCATGATCAGATACTTCCTGAGCTAAATCATGAGAGTATATCTACTGATACAATTGTCCACATAGGTAATATAATTTATCCTTGAGAACACCGTACAGGACACCAGACCATGAAGATGTTACTTTATGGACATCATCACAATGTGTCTGCTTTAAAAGGATCACTGTTAATGATCAGTTCTCAAGAACATAGTCACATTGTTATATTCCTAATGAGATTTGATGATCCTGCACATCTAAATGGTTAAATTCTTAAGTATGTTAACTATATATATGTATACACACACTCACACACACACATACACACGCACACACAAATCATTGGTGATTTGTGGCTCAATAAATCAAGTAATTGTAATCTTTTAACCTTAGGAACATTTTGATCATCTCACATTGTAACAGACTGAGGAGTTGAAATTAAGCAACATAAAATGCAGAATTATAAAAACCCTCTTGTAATACAAAATTCATGGAAACAAAACTCTAATTTCCTGATGGATATATTATATTAATGTAATGGATACCTCAGTGTAGTTAAATTGCATTAAATGGTTATTAATGCTTGAATAAACTTCAAGGAAGTGGGTACTGGTTGAAATGGGATAATATTTTGCTCTGCTAAATTATATGTTAATTGGTATTTCCTCTCTTGTAAAAGGACCTAAAGGGGTTTAATAAAATGTGTGGTAGAAACATTATTTTTTTTTCCTTCTTGAAATATTAAGTCAAGATTTTAACTGGAAGTGTTTCAAACCCTTTCCCAGAAAATTCTTCAGTATTTGCGATGACATGAGTGTCAGGGACTCCCAAAAGTAAACAATTAAAGCTTTTAGTCATCCAAATAATGATAGACTGCATCATGGGAAAAAATGTTACAAACTGTGCAGTGGAGATTTGTTTTCTTACTGCATATTCCATGGAGGGGAGGGATAGCGGGCTGGGGGTGGGGTAGAGAGAGAGAGAGGCATTCCATAGCCAAGTGCAGGCCACCTTTGTTATTCTCAAGTTACGTCAAACGCTGTATTTGATAATACAACGAACAAGAACTTGCAGTTCATTTTCATTTTATCCGATTACGAAAAATACCAGAAACCTCAAGTTTTACCTGAGGGATGTGGTGCTTCTGTTATGCATGAGGAAAACAGCTGCAACCAAGTACTTGAATCTGGCCAGGCTAGAGTCTCATTTTGAGCTTTAATTTTTTAGAGAGGCGTTAACTCTCTGATAAAATTAGGTCTGTGCCCCTGAATGCTTAAAAGGGACAGCGTACTTAAAGATCATATAGTTTTCAGGACTGAACACAAGTGAAACTGGCACAGGGGGCATGTCAGGAAAATTAAGTTTGGGAACTTAGAAAGCATACGGAGATTTACAAGCCAGAGTTAGTGCACTGACTTCTATTTAAACATTATTTAGAATTTTTCGTGCTCAGTTCTTGTCTTGTGGGCGACACATCTCATTTTCTTTAGGGTCAGCAGTCACAATGTTACTCAAGTGCCATACAAAAAAGGAAACATGGGCCACTCAATCTGAAATAATAGACAATGTGGCCCAGTCACATGGACTACATCACCAAGATGAAATATTTGTAGCACAGTAAAAGCTAAACCCATGGGGCTGGCAATTCCAAGTAACTAAGACCAACAGGAAGTGACCCCCAACTCTAGGGCGACACTTTGCTTTCAATTGAAACATAGCAATCAACAGGGAAGTTAAAAAAAGAGAAACTACAGAAAAGAAGAAAGAGTCATTAATCAAGGCACCAAAGGGGGAAAATGGTATGTGCACTTCAGGATAAACAGGGACATGGTAAGGTCAATGTAAATTCATGGCCATTTAAATCTATCACTGAAAGCTGTGTGTACCCCCAGGTCCCTTAGGGATACACACACACACACACACACACACACAATTTATTCATCTAGAGAGAATACTGGGACAAAATTAAAAAGGATAAAAACTCAGCTAAACCCATACAACTGAGATGCATATATACTCTCACATAGGGTGACCAAGTAAAATAAAGTGTCAACTTTTAGTGTATTTGTCAACCTACACAACGTACATTCCTGGTTCAGTATTTTAGGCTTTGTATTAGATCCTATCTCTTTGAGCTTCCTCTAATATAATTCTCTTCAGAGGCTACTGCATTTGTTATTTTTAAAGACACACTTTATCAAGACATGACAGAATCTTACTTTTCTAGTGATTTAAACCTGGGAAGTACCTGGCTTCCAATGATTCTTGTTGTTTGTCATCTAGTTTACACAGATGGAAACCACTGTTGTTTCTTTTGTGTGTGGATTGTTCAAACTGAAAATCCTGCATCATTGTGTCTTCTCTGGAGAAAACAAAAAAATTTTATTGGTCTCCAAAGACAGTGCACCTAATAACACAGCGCATGGGAAAATATCTTCCCTTCTCTTAACACTTCCTAGACTGTGCAGAGGAAATAGAAGATCTTCTAATTCCATGCCAGCACCAAAGCAAGCATATTGTTTCATCTACAAGATTTTAATCCAAAAAAATCATGTAAAATATGTTAATGCCCTAGTTAAAGTGAAAACAAACAGCCATTAGCTGGCTTTAAATCACAAGATGTGATTGCATTAGTTCAACGGAAAGCTTTGGTGACAGGGGAAACTTACTTACTCCACCACCTTACTAGCTCTGTGACCTTAAATGAATTACCTAACATCCCCACGTTTAATTTTCCTCCTCTTTAAAATGGGGCACCCACCTGCTAAAGTTGTGGTGTGATTTTCATAGTACATGTGTATTTTTTAACTGTCCCTAGCCCCTCTCCCATAGGAGAGTATCAAAAGGAGTGATTATTATATGCCTAATGAAATCCAAGAAATTCTTCACATCAGGTGATATCTTACTTCATAAACTATACTAATAGAGGTGGTTTTAAGTTAGCACTCCTTTTATTATTAAACTTTCCCCTTCTAAAAGGCCATACAATTTAGCAAATTCTTCTCTTACTAAACATTTTACACCTACCTCTGCCCAAATTCCTATGATTAGAAAAACTGATTACATTATCTCACCAAGAGAGGCTTATTGTCTCCTTTAGATATAACCCCATCCTTCCCACCTTATTTAACTCAGAAAAATGTCCTACATCTGGTGCTCACCTTCCTGCCACAAAGTCGATGTTTCTTTTCCCAGTAGCTCTCTGAACAAGAGTGATAATTATTGGTGCAGAATGGAGTGTGGTAATGACTGCCATGTATTTCTTATCTCTATTTGGAGGCTTATGATATTTCTCTGTGTCATCCCATTTCTGACCTCATCCCAAAGCTGTGATAGGTCTTAGGGATGCATAGTGTAGACAACTGCATTAAACCATGAAAATCAGTTCTTTGCACATTTCGTCTGGAGGTTTTACCCCCGTCCTCCCAACCGTTTTCCTTCCATTATCTGGGACACATTGGGACTCTTATAAAGGACAAAGCAGCCTGGGAAATGTGTAGGAGGGAGAGTCTCAGGTGTAAGGACATAAACATAGTCTACATTTGTGATACAATCTGAATAACTGAGAAGGGAGGGAAAAACTGAGAGACAGTGAACTCTCTTCTGGCATACAGGGAATGTTCAATAGGTTAAAAGAAGAAATAATAGAGTTAGCACAGAAAGTTATCATTTATTATATGCATTTCTGGGCAAATGTAAGAGAGTGGTCATATACTAAGACAATGATAAAAATGATAATCCCACTCAGGAATTTTATTCAGATACCTAAAATAAAAGAAAATTCCGTAGGTCACTTTTTAAAATATAGATATCACATTCCCTTTCTGCTGACAAAAGCAGAAGAGTTAAAGTTTAAAAAATAAATGAAAGCTTCATGGTAGAGTCAGTTCCAATCTAAGAGCATTTAGAAACCTCTGGAAAGGGTAGAGAAAAACCTAAAAGAAGCATTTGGCGGTGTGTATTTTACTGGTCAGTGTGACCAAGGGGCTTGTAGAGTCAAAGACAAGCATAAAGTCAATGCTCTCTTATGACTGAAAAGGAAGATGTGTGCTCTAAGTAAAACTGTACAGAGAACCTGAGAACCTGTGGACTTTCAGTGTTGGACACTGTCATAACAGCCAGCCTGTCCTTTGTTATTTCCAACTGTTAAGCTCAGGGGCTATCAATTCATAGCCTTTCCAGAGTGTTCTAGATTACTGCTTCTGCTAGAGTCAGAAGGGGCAAAGTAATCTTTCTAATGCATTCAATAGCTTTTGAGTGAAATTCTAGCTATGTGGCGTAAAATCTAACATGAGATTCAACTGGCTGATGGGCATAGGTTCTCAGGACATACACTGCTGCCTAACATGGTGGTGAGCCCTGCAGCTCTCAGAACGGAGTTCAGGGCACCTCCTTATGTTGTGTCTGGAAGCAGAAGACAGATATTAGGTCAATAAGGAGGTTAATATAAATATGCAGAAGCAATGGCGTGCAGTTGTAACAGATGTCCGACATGCGGTTCTGTCAAAGGAAATTTGTGATTATGAACTGTTGATTATTAGTGGCCTAATAGTGGCAACATTGATAATTTAGATCATATTGTAGATGATGATAATTATGGAAGGCCATGGTCTCTCCACTGTGAATTTGGCTTTTAACATGTTGCTTCTCTTTTGGGAAAAAAAAATGTTATTGAAGCTATTATGTTATTACTACATTCTAGGACAAAATGAGTGAACCTATTTTCCCGGAATGACAGATGATCACTGAATCATCATCCACTCAGACAAAATAGCAGCAGACACCAACTCAGTTAGTGCTCCACAACAGAATATTTTTTCAACTTTCATTCCCTCAATTCTCCTTGGTCATATATCTGCTAGTTCTGATCAAATTATTAAAAACATCTAAGCCATTATAAAAGAGGAATTAGATTTGATCTCTCTACTTAGAAGTGGCAACCAAAATGTGCATTAACAAAAATGTACTGAGCAACTATTGCAGTCAAGATACTATCTTAGTGCATCAGGGGAGAGGGCGAAAGAAAGATGGGCAGGATACAAAAATGCATATTGTGCACATTATAGTCTAGTTATACAGATGAACTCAATGTACTTGGAAATCTTAGTAAAATGTCAACATCACATATTAATTCAACATCACAAGAAAGGCCGCAGAGCAATTCAAAATAAAGTTTCTATTTCAAGAACCAGGGCATAAAATGCTATGAATGCAGAGCAGAGAAGACTGCAGTGCACTGGAGTGGGCTGAGGCTACAACTGTCATAGGACCAAGAGAAAAAGAAGAGCGTGGACAACATGAGCACAAGCTCAGGCAAAAGAGTGCAGGACAAGTTTCCTCATGTAGGCCAGATTAACAAAAGACTGGGCTTAGAAGTAGTATGTGTAACATTTTACCTATTTTTCAAGTTAAATTCAAGGCTAGCCTGGTTGGTAGTAGAAGGTGGCTCAGCCCACTCCAAAAACTCAAACGATCAGAGCTAAACATAAAGAAAATATTAAGGAAGGAGGTGAAGGAAAGAAATCCATCAAATCTACAGTAAATATGTATTAGGATAGAATGAGCAAAATAAAGGTTTATTCTATCCCTTCCCCACACAAACACAATTGCTATGAGATTGTAGATGAGGCATAAATCTTACACTTTTTGTCATTCATAGTCTATTTAATTTATAGAAAAAACACTCAATTTCTCATTAGCAGTGGCAAAAATATTCTCTCTCAAGATACAATCAGGTGAGTGTATACTTCAAGACTGGACAGACGTTGAGGAGAAAGGCAAGAAAGTACTTCCATCCACATTACAGGTGCTATCACTGAAAGGGAGACACTCATATGAACATGTCAGAACTGGCTGTAAAAGGGGAAGCTGCTGTTCTAAGTACAACCTTGCACTTGGAAACATAGGGCTGCCAGGGAAAAGGAAACAGATACCCTGCTGGACTTATTAATGGTGTGACACTTTTATATAAAGCACTGAGATCTGGTATGGCTTTTATAAAAAAGCAAAAAACCCAGGAAAACCTTCAGTTGCTTAGGTGACTGGACTTGTTAATGTTTGCTCTGATTACTACTTCGGAAATTTATAAGACCTTTTTCTTTGAATGTTTCAAAAACTTTCTCTGGGCATTGCTTTTAACATAATATCCTGTTTTGCTAGTAGGTGTCTGCACTCTAACTACATTGCACCTTTCTCTACTTTGGCATTAGAATTAAAACATTTATGTTTTAAGATTTAACCAGAAATTTGTGTTTGTATTTTCCTTCACTTAGATTCTTCAAGGTTAATGAGGATCCTCCCCATTTTGCTATATTTCTCTATACAGGCTCAAATTTAAGGACAAATTATCCAATCTTCTTACTCCCAATAGTGGCATCTCAACTGTTTAGACTTAAGGGCAGTAAAAAATCATTTTTGTCAACTTTATGAGATTTCTCCAGTACATCAGGAAGAGCACTTAATCCTATGTAATTCAGTAAGCAGAATAAGGACCAAAGGTTCATCATACTACTTTATGGTCTTTTGGAGTATCCTCAAAGTACTACTACTCCCTCTTGTACCCCTTACACCAAACTTGTAAGGGAATTTGAAAAATCCCTGCTTGGAAACTCCTTAAATTTCCAAATATAGGCCTCTACACATTGATTTTAATTAATTATCAGAGATAACATAAGTCATCCTGGAGGTCCAGTTGCTAATCCTCCTAGTCGGCTTTCATCTAGGACGTGGACAATTCATCCATGGTAAAATTTAATTTTAGCTATAATTACAAAAGTTTGAAATTAAATCTTACTAGTGCTATGCTTCCATTAATATGGACAAAATAACTGATCTACTTAGGATTAATGTGGGGGACAAAAGTAAGATTTAATTTTTAACTTTTATAATTAATTGGGAAAATGTGATAAAGGATTTTGTTTCAGAGAGAGAGAAATAGAAAGTTTCAGGGTTTCAAGGAAGACATTCCAGCAGTCCCTCAAACCTCTTATATCCTTAAAGAATATTGTTTAAGGTAATATGAACTGTAGCTCAAACTAAAAATAATATGTAACAGTTCTCAAATTGAAGAGTTGAAACTTGAGCTTATAGTACATTTCTCTCCAACAATTACAGAAGATAGAGATATAGAACAGAATTCTGACTTTTTATATACTACAGGATAACTACATAAGCCAATTATATTGATAATCAGGGTGATCATAAGGAATACAATACTCTTACACAAAAGAGGCTCCAGCTACTCAGTTACCTTATCACAGTCAACATTTCTTCATGCTGCTAATATTCTCACTGGTATATGAGTTTCAAGTTATTAAGGTCCAGAAAATTAAAAGAAACTGACAAGTATATTAAGAACCAGACTCTGAGACACGTTCAAGAAAATCTCAGTGCTTGTTTTTCTGGTTCCTATTTATCCTACTTAATGACAGTTGTGGTTTGTGGAATGAAACATTCTCAAGTTTCAAAAAATTTCCAGCCTAGACCGTAAAGGGAGTAATCAGTGGAGAGAGAGATTCATGATATGCTCTAACCACAGAACTCTCGGAGATACGGACAAGAGGGTCTTTCAGTAACCCTAATGTGAATTACCCCAATGGGAAATCCGAATGCGTAATAGAATGTAAATGATGGTCATCAGTAAGCTGAGGCATCAGGGACTCTTTAGGAGTTGATAATTATAAAAGAAACATACTTAACCACAACTTCCTTTTTGCCTTAAATATTCAGGTGATTAGAGATTTATTTTGTTTTCCTCTTCCTTGTGTATGCCTGCCATCTTCACTGTACTGGCAGCTTATGGAGTAAACACAATAAAATGTGGTGATACAACATTTAGACATGTTGCTGAAGGAGAAAAGAGAAAGTACTAAGTTCTGAGAATAGATATCACCTGGTTTTAGTAACCACAGAGAGAGAATATTTAGTTATAAAGGCAAGCTCAAGTTTTACAGTCCATATCTCGCTTATTTAAATGTACTAGGTTTATATTTTAAGAAAATTGAAGATGGTTTCCCACAGGATCAATGATATACTTGGATGTTACATTGCTTGAGAAATTCCAAATGACCACAAAATAAATGTAGAAAACTAAGAAATGATTTTGAATTTAGTCTTAAAAATAATTATGATCAATGAAATCCAGTGGTAAGATATATAAATGAAGCTAGTCTTCTTTCATTGGATGGAAAGAGCTATGCTGTTTTGGCAAATAAAAGAATGTATGGATTGATTCATGGTTAAATTACTAGAATATTAGAAAGTGAGAGTTAATTTGAAAAGATCTGTAATATACCCAATGAATACAGAGGGAGCATTACTCATCTAATTAGCATTAAATGAATAACAAATATTCAAGAACATATAACATTTTTGTTGGTGGTAAATCATTCAAAAATAATCCTTTAATATTATATGCCATAAAATGATAAGAAATTCAAAATAATTTTAAAAATTTATTTCCTTAAAATGTATCATCTTCCTTATTTAAGAAGGTTAGCAGTTATTGAACTTCACTTCCACATGTTAATATCCCACTAACTGACACATAAAGAAGCTTGCTGAAAAATGAAATGTAAACCCAAAAGTGAGAAAGAGATTACTGACAAAATGTGAATGACTTTGTTTGGTGGAAGAAAACAAACATTAGACATTCCCATGAACATTTGTTTGATTTTGGTGTAGTTCGTCTCCAGAAATGTGAAAATGATATAGTTTTTTTCAATCAGGATTATATTAGATTAAGAGTGTGGAATGGAAAATAATACAGGTCAGAAACTTCTCATAAAAATCAGTTCTGAAGTTTTCTTTTTAATTGTTCTCTCCTCACCTTTGATTAAGATGCTAATATGTTCTGAACACTTATATGTTGATCAAAATACAACAAATGTCTAATCCACTTAAAGGTCAAATTATATTGGAAACAATGGGTTCATATAAATGAACAATTAAAATAAATTGTATTCAATTCAGCCTAACAGAAGAAGGAATCTGATATTATTTTCCTGAATGACTGAAGACATTAACTTTGGTTGACAGAAAGTTTATCTCTTCTCACTACTGGTAAGTCAACAGGAGAGTACAGTTTGCTATAGTGGTTAGTATTGTTCAACTAACTAAGGATAACTGTAGTAATATGTGTTTGTCAAAACACCTGGAATAAAAAGCTAGTATATGTGCCAGTTTAATTCTTTCGAAGAACTTTTGACTGACTGTATAGATTATGAGATGAAATATTTCTGAATTAGAAAAAAAGATTTTCTGTAGGGTTTAGGGAGATGACCTTAGAAAAATTCATAAACAATGCAGAGTGTATCCCAATCTATGAATTAGAATTTGTACAATTTCACAAAATTCCTATCATGAGGTAAGATCAAAAAAGGGGTAGAAATCCTGCAGCCTGCAGAATGGAGCCCACAAACACAGAAAGTTAGAGAAAATGAGATGGCAGAGAAATATGTTCTAGACGAAGGAACAAGATAAAACCACAGAATAACGCTAAGTAGAGAGAGGCAATCTGCCTGAAAAAGAATTCAGAGTAATGATAGTAAAGATGATCCAAGAACTTGGAAAAAGAATGGAGGCACAGACTGAGAAGAGACAAGAAATGTTGAACAAAGAGCTAGAAGCTTTAAAGAACTAACAGAGATGAACAATACAATAACTGAAATGAAAAATACACTAGATGGAATCAACAGCAGAATAAATGAGGCAGAAGAATAAATAAGTGAGCTGGAAGACAGAATGGTGGAAATCAGTGCCACACAACATAATAAAGAAAAAAGAATGAAAAGAAATGAAGACAGTCTAAGAGACCTCTAGGACTACATTAAATGCACCAACATTCACATTACAGGGGTCACAGAAGGAGAAGAGAGAAAGAAAGGGCCTGAGAAAATATTTGAAGAGACACTAGCTGAAAACTACCCTAACATGGGAAAGGAAACACTGGAATCCAGGAAGCACAGAGAGTCCCATACAGGATAAACCCAGGAGGAACATGCTGAGACACATATAAAATTGACAAAAATTAAAGACAAAGAGAAAATGTTAAAAGCAACAAGAAGAGAAAAGCAAAAATAACACACAAGGGAATCCCCATAAGGTTATAAGCTGATTTTTTCAGCAGAAACTCAGCAGGCCAGAAGGGAGTGGCATGATATACCTAAAGTGATGAAAGGGAAAAACCTACAACCGAGAATACTCTACCCAGCAAGGCTCTCATTCAGATTTAATAGAGAAATCAAAAGCTTTACAGACAAGCAAAAGCTAAGAGAATTGAGGACCACCAAACAGCTTTACAACAAATGCTAAAGGAACTTCTCTAGGTGGAAAAGAAAAGACCACAACTAGAAACATGAAAATTACAAATGGTAAAGCTCACCAGTAAAGGCAAACATAAAGTAAAGGTAGGAAATCATCCACATTTAAATATAATATCAAAACCAGCAATCATGAGAACAGGAGAGTACAAATGCAAGACATTGGAAATGCATTGGAAAATAAGAGACCAGCAACTTAAAATGATCTTGTATATATATAGACTAGTATATCAAACTTCATGGGAATTGCAAACCAAAAATCTACAGTAGAATCTACAATCACACATACACACAAAAGCAATCCAAACACAACACTGAAGATAGTCATCAAATCAAAAGAGAAGGTGAACAAAAGAGGAAGGGAAGAAAAAAAAACCTACAAAAACAAATCCGAAACAATTACCAAAGTGGCACTAAGAACATACATATTAATAATTACCTTAAATATAAATGGATTAAATGCTCCAACCAAAAGACACAGACTGGCTGAAGGAATACAAAGACAAGACCTGTATATATGCTGTCTACAACAGACCCTCTTCAGATCTAGGGACACATACAGACTGAAAGTGAGGGGATGGAAAAAGTTATTCCATGCAAATGGAAATCAAAAGAAAGCTGGAGTAGCAATACTAATATCAGACAAAATCAACTTTAAAATAAAGTCTGTTACATGAGACAAGGAAAGACACTACATAATTATCAAGGGATCAATCCAGAAAGAAGATATAACAATTGTAAATATATATGCACCCAACATAGGAGCACTTCAATATATAAGGCAAATGCTAACAGCCATAAAAGGAGAAATTGACAGTAACACATTAATAGTGGGGGACTTTAACACCCCACTTTCATCAATGGACAGATCATCTAGACAGAAAATGAATGAAGAAACACAAGCCTTAAATGACACATTAGACCAGCTGGACTTAACTGATATTTATAGCGCATTCCACCCGAAAGCAGAAAAATATACTTTCTTCTCAAGTGCACATGGAAAATTCTCCAGGATTGATCATATCTGGGCCACAAATCAAGCCTGGGGAATTTTAAGAATATTGAAGTCATATCAAATATCTTTTTCAACCACAATGCTATGAGATTAGAAATCAACTGCAGGAAAAAAACTTTAGAAAACACAAACATGTGGAAGCTAAATAATATGTTACCAAAAAAAATGGATAACTGAAGAAATCAAAGAGGAAATTAAAAAGTACCTAAAGACAAATGAAAACAAAAACATGACGATCCAAAACCTATGGGACGTGGCAAAAGCAGTTTTAAGTGGAAAGTTTATAGCAATACAATCTTACCTCAGGAAATAAGAAAAATCTCAAGTAAACAATCTAACCTTACACCTAAAACAACTAGAGAAATAAGAACAAACAAAACCCAAAATTAGTAGAAGGAAAGAAATCATAAAGATCAAAGAGAAATAAATGAAATAGAGATGAAGAAAACAATAGCAAAGATCAATAAAACTAATAGCTGGTTCTTTGAAAAGATAATCAAAACTCATAAACCTTTAGCCAGACTCATCAAGAAAAAAAGGGAGAGGGCTCAAACCAATAAGTTTAGAAATGGAAAAGGAGAAGTACAATGGACACCACAAAATACAAAGCATCATGAGAGACTGCTACAAGCAATTATATGCCAATAAAATGGACAATCTAGAAGAAATGGAGAAATTCTTAGAAAGGTGCAATACTGAACCAGGAAGAAATAGAAAATGTGAAGAGAACAATCACAAGTACTGAAATTGAAACAGTGATTAAAAAATGTCCAGGACCCGATGGCTTCACAGGTGAATTCTATCAAACATTTGGAGAAGAGTTAACACCTCTCCTTTAGAAAGTCTTCCAAAAAACTGCAGAGGAAGGAATACTCCCAAACTCATTCTATGAGGCTACCATCACCATGATACCAAAACCTGTCAAAGATACCACAAAAAAAGAAAATTATAGGCCAATATCACTGTTGAATATAGATGCAAAAATCCTCAACAAAATGCTAGTGAACTGAATCCAACAATACATTAAAAGGATCATACACCATGTTCAAGTGGGACTTATCCCACGGATGCAAGAATTTTTCAATAACTGCAAATCAATCCGTGTGATACACCCCATTAACAAACTGAAGAATAAAAACCAGATGATCATCTCAATAGATGCAGAAAAAGCTTTTGACAAAATTCAACACCCATTTATGATAAAAAAAAAAAAAAAAAAAAAAAACTCTCCAGAAAGTGGGCATAGAGGGAACTTACCTCAACATAATAAAGGCCAAAAATGCAAACTCAGAGCTAACATCATTCTCAATAGTGAAAAGCTGAAAGCAATTCTGCTAAGATCAGGAACAAGACAAGGATGTCCACTCTCGCCATTTTTATTCAACAGTTTTGGAAGTCCTAGCCAAGGCATTCAGAGAAGAAAAAGATATAGAAGGAATCCAAACTGGAAAAGAAGAAGTAAAACTGTCACTGTCTGCAGACGACATGATACTATACCTAGAAAATCCTAAAGAGGCTACTAGAAAACTACTACAGCTCATCAGTGAATTCAGTAAAGTTGCAGGATACAAAATTAATACACAGAAATCTCTTGCATTCCTATACACTAACAACGAAAGAGCAGAAGGAGAAATTAAGGAAACAATCCCATTTACCATCACATCAAAAAGAATAAAATACCTAGGAATAAACCTACCTAAGGAGACAAAAGACCCACACTATGAAAACTGTAAGATACTGATAAATCGAAGATGACAGAAACAGATGGAAAGATGTACCATGTTCCTGGACCGGAACAATCAAGATGATTATACTACCCAAGGCAATCTACAGATTCAATGCAATCCCTATCAAATAACCAATTATATTTTTCACAGAACTAGGACAAAAAATTTTTAAATTTGTTTGGAAACACAAAAGTCCCCGAATAGCCAAAGCTATACTGAGGAAGAAAAACGGAGCTGGAAGAATCAGACTCCCTGAGTGCAGACTATACTACAGAGCTACAGACATCAAAACAGGATGGTACTGATACAAAAACAGAAGTATAGATCAATGGAACAGGATATAAAGCCCAGAAATAAACCCACACACCTATGGTCAACTAATCTATGACAAAGAAGTCAAGAATATACACTGGAGAAAAGGCAGTCTCTTCAATAAACGGTGCTGGAAAACTGGACAGCTACATGTAAAAGAATGAAATTAGAACACTCCCTAATACCGTACACAAAAATAAACTCAAAATAGATTAAAGACCTACATGTAAGACTGGATACTATAAAACTCTTGGAAGAAAACACTGGCAAAACACTCTTTGACATAAATCGCAGCAATTATATTTTTGCATCCACCTCCTAGAGTAATGAAAATAAAAATAAACAAATGGGACCTAATTAAACTTAAAAGCATTTGCACAGCAAAGGAAACCATAAACAAATCGAAAAGACAACCCACAGAATGGGAGGAAATATTTGCAAACAAAGCGACCGAAAAGGGATTAATCTACAAAACATACACACACCTCATGCAGCTCAATATCAAAAAACAAACAACCAAATCAAAAAATGGGCAGAAGATCTAAATAGACATTTCTCCAAAGAAGACATACAGATGGCCAAAAAGCACATGAAAAGATGCTCAACATCACTAATTATTAGAGAAATGCAAATCGAAACTGCAATGAGGTATCACCTCACACTGGTCAGAATGGCCATCAACAAAATGTCTACAAACAATAAATTCTCAAGAAAGTATGGAGAAAAGGGAACCCTCCTACACTGTTGGTGGAAATATAAATTGCTACAACCACTATTGAGAACAGTATTGAGGTTCCTCACAAAACTAAAAATAGAACTACCATATGATCCAGCAAACCCACTCCTCAGAACAATAATTTGAAAAGATACATGCACCCCAATGTTCATTGAAGCACTATTTACAATAGCCAGGACATGGAAGCAACCTAAATATCCATCAACAGAGGAATGGATAAAGAAGATGTGGTACATATATACAATGAAATATTACTCAGCCATAAAAAAAAGAATAAAATAATGCCATTTGCAGCAACATGGATGGACCTAGAGATTGTCATACTGAGTCAAATAAGTCAGACAGAGAAAGGCTAATACCATATGGTATCACTTATATGTGGAATCTAAAATACGACACAAATGAACGTATTTACAAAACAGAAACAGACTCACAGACTTTGAAAACAAATTTATGGTTACCAAAGGGGAAACATTGGTGGGGAGGAGGGATAAATTAGGAGTTTGGAATTAACATATACACACTAATGTATATAAAACAGATAACCAACAAGGACCTACTGTATACCACAGGGAACTCTACTCAATATTCTGTAATAACTTATATGGGAAAAGAATCTGAAAAAGAATGGATATATGTATATGTATAACTGAATCACTTTGCTGTACACCTGAAACTAACACAACATTGTAAATCAACTATACTCTAATATAAATTAAAAATTTAATTAAAAAAGGGGGTAGGACCCTGTGATCTTAGCATCACATCAGTAGATGTTTATTCTTCATTGAACATCTGTATCAATTTGTTGGACAGAGAAGCACACAGACACAGGTCAATTGCATTCTTTGCAAGGTTCTTTATATAACTTATCAAAATTACAGATTTTCTTGTTGATTTTGTAGTTCCTAACCATGGAGCAGTAATTATTCCAACCACTTACTCCATGGGCATTTTATTTTCCTGAACAAATAAAAAAAGACAATGTATGGAAAGACATTATGCATAAGGCTTAAGAGTCTCATGTCTAGTGTGGTATGTTCTGAATGCTTGTGTCCCTCCAAAATTCATATGTTGAAATACCAACCCCCAAATGGTATTAGCAGGTGGAGTCTTTGGGAGGTAACTAGGTCATGAGGGTGGAGTCCTCATGGATGAGATTAGGCCCTTGTAAAAGAGGCCCAAAAAAGCTCCCTTGCCCCTTCCTCTATGTAAGGTTACAGGGAGAAGTGGGCTGTCAATGAAGAAAACTGGTCTCACCAGACACTGAGCCTAATGGCACCTTGGTCTTGGATTTCCCAGCCTCCAGAACTGTGATAAATATTAGTTGTTTTTAAGCCACCTGGTCTCTGGTATATTGTTACAGAATTCCAAATAGACTAAGACATAGTATCACATTGGTTGGATTCAAATCCCCTGCTCCAACAGGTATTAGTTTTGTGACTTTGATTAAGTTTCTCAAACTCTCAAACCCTTAGTTTCTCACCTGTGAAAGGAACATGAGAATAATAGTATCTAACACTATATTGTCATCACTAGGACTAGCAACATTAAGGAACCTAACAGAATGCCTGGCACATATTAAGGACAGAAAAATATTACATTCCCATGTATTACTTACTTACCATGTATTTTTTAATTAAATTGTTAAATTTATTTATGATAAAATAAACTCTTTGGGGAGTACAGTTCTATAATTTTTGACTCATGCATAGAGTCGTGTAATCGCCAGCAAAATCAATACACAGAGGAGTTCCATCACCTCCCCACAAATCCCTCATGCTACCCTTTTGCAATCAAAGCTTCTTTTGATTTATAACCCTTGTAGCCACTAATCTATTCTCCATCACTGTAGCTTTGTCTTTTCCAGAGTGCCATATAAATCAATTCACACAATATGCTGACTTTTGTGATTGGCTTCTATCATGTAGCCTAATTCATTTGAGATTCATCCGTGTGGTTCCATGTATCAATAGTTTCTTCCTTTCTATTTTTATTTTGTCTATTTTTGTTTGTTCATGCATTCCTTAGTTCAGGGATATTTGGGTTGTTTTCAGTTTTTAGTTATTGCAAATGAAACTTCTATACACACCATGTATAGACTTTGTTTCATTTTTATATAAGAACATTATTGATAATGCACATAGATACAAATCATGCATTAAGATGTACAGTTCACTGATGTTCAGTGTATTCATAGAGTTGTGCAAGCATCAACTCAATAAGTTTTAGAACATTTTCATCACCCAATGGTAACTTTATGTTTAACATTTCGAGGAACTGTCAAACTGTTTTCCAAAGGAGCTGCCACATTTTACAGTCACATCAGCAATGTATGATGGTTCCAGTTTCTCTGTTAACAACTGGTTTGTTTCTCAGTTATTTAATGTAACCATCCTAGTGGGTGTAAAGTGATTTTATTGTGGTTTTGAGTTGTATTTCCCTATGGCTAATGATGTAAAGCATGTTTCACATACTTTTTAGTCATTTGTATATCTTCTTTGGATAAATATATACTTAAATCCTTGCCCACTTTTTTAAAAAAGGGCTGTTTTTCTTTTGCCTTTTTATTATTTATTTGTAAGAGTTCTTTTAATATTCCAGATACAAGTCTCATCAGATACAAATGTATAAAATACCCAAGTATTTTCTCCCATTGTATGGGTTGTCTTTTTCCCTTTCTTAATGGTATCCTTTGGAGCAAAAAAATTTAATTATGATGAAGTTCAATTTTTCTATATTTTTCTTTTGTCCTTTGTGCCTTTGGTGTCTATAGATGAAGATTTTGATTATAACAAGGACACAAAGATTTACTATATTTTCTTCCAAAACTTCATAGTTTTAGGTCTTAAATTTAAATACATGTTTCATTTTGAATTAATTTTTGTGTATTGTATAAGGAGTTCAACTTCATCCATTTGCATGTGGATATCCAGTTTTCCCAACACAATTTTTGAAGACTATTCTCTCCCAATTAAATTGTCTTGGCACACTTGTCAAAATCAATTTACTATATATGTGAAGGTTTATTTCTGGCTCTCAATTCTATTCCATTTATCTGTATGTCTACCCTTATACCAGCACCACATTGTTTTGACTACTGTGTCTTCATACCAAATTTTAAAATTGGGAAGTGTGAGTACTTCACCTCTGTTCTTGTTCAGAATTTTGGCTATTCTGGGTTCTTTGATTTTCAATAAGAGTTTTAGGATAATCTTGTCAATTTCTTTGAAAGAGAAATCTGGAATTTTGATAGATATTGCACTGAATCTGTAGGTCAATTTGTGTAGTATTGCCACCTTAAACATTAAGTCTTTTGATCTATAGACATGGCCTTTTTGGCAAATATTTAGATTTTTAATTTCTTCCAACAATGATTCCTAGATTTGTTTGTTTTATTCCCATATTCACCTTTTATATCTTTAGCATCTGTAGTAATATCTTCTCTTTTATTGACATTATTGTCAATTTCACTCTTTTTTTCTTTTTTTTTTTGGTCAGTCTAAGTAGTGGTTTATACATTTCTTGATATTTTCTAAGAACCATCTTTTGTCTCCACTGATTCTATTCTGTTTTTACATAACTATTTTTGTTCTCATCTTTATTTTTAAATTCCTTTTGCTTGCTTTTTATTTAATTTGTTATTCTTTTTCCAATTTCTCAAGGTGAAAGCTCTGATTATTTAAGATCTTTATTATTTTAATACAAATATTTATTGCTATAAATTTCCCTCTTAGCACTACTTTAGCTGCATTCCACAAATTTTGATGTATAGTAATATGTTTTTATTTTTCTTTGTGACTCATGCTCATCACCATTAGTTATATAGAAGTAGAATGTTTAATTTCAACCTATTTGAAGATTTTCCAGTTATCTTCCTGCTATCAATTTCTATGTTAGTCCTGACATTATCAGAGAACATACTTTGTATGTTTTCCATTCTTTTAGATTTCTTTAAGGTTTGGTTTATGGTCCAAAATATGGTCTTAGTAAATATTCCATGAACACTTGGAACAATATCTGTTCTGTAGTTGTTGAGTAGAGGGTTCTATAAATTTCAATTAATTTCTAGTTCAGAGATTGGCAAACTTTTTATTAAAGTGAAAAGTAGTAAATATTTTAGACTTTCCAGACCAGGGAGCAATATTGAGGACATTGTAACCATTTAAAATGCAACAATTTTAAAGTATAAAAAAATATTCTTAGCTCGTGGGCCGTACCAAAAAAGGTGGTAGTCCCAATTTTATTAGTAAGCCATAGTTTGTCAACTCCTTTTCTAGTTAGTTGATGGTATTAAGATTTTTTTTTTTTGTATCCTTGCTAATGTTCTCTCTACCTGCTCTATCAATTACAGAGGAGTGTTCAAATATAACTGTGGATTTTTCTATTTCTTTTTTATATCAGTTTTTAATATTTATTTTATTCTGGAGCTCTCTATGTATAAATACTTTTAAGACTGTCATGAATTTGGAGTTTACTGAGTTTCTTGAATCTGTGAATGCATGCCTTTCACCAATTTGGGGATGCTTTCAACTACTGTTTCTTCAGATATGCTTTATGCAACTCTTTCTCCTCTTTCAGGAATTCCAATGACAAAAATATTAAACATTTAAGTACTATTTCACAAGACCCTAAGGCTTTGTTCATTTTGTTTTGTTTTGTTTTTGATTTTGTTCACATTGAATAATTTCTATTGTTCTATCTTCAATTTTACTATCTCTTTCCTCTGTCATCTGCATTCTACTACCGACCCCTTCCAGTGATTTTTTTAATTTCAGAAATTTTTTTCTAAAATTTCCATTTGCTTCTGTTTCATGGTTTCTATTTCTCTGCTTAGAATGTCTAATTTCCCATTCATTTCAATAATGAATATATTTACCTCATTAAGCATGATTATAATAACTTCTTTAAAGTCTTTATGTGGTAATTCCAACATCTGTGTCATCTCAGGATTCTCCTCAGTAGGTTGCCTTTTCTGTTGAAAATTGGTCAGATTTCCCTGGCTCTTGGTCATATTGTCCTGGGTTTTGATATTTTGGGTAATTTCAATTGTATACTGGACATTTGGAAACTATGTTGTAAGAAATTGGGTCTTCTTAAAATCCAGGAGACAACTGATTTTTGTTTGTTTCTTTTAATAGGCAATCAACTCATGTACAGAATGCAGTCAGACTGCCTTCTGCAGGTGGTGATTCTAATGTTAAGTTGAGTTTTCAAAGTGTTTACTATGTTCTTTGAGTGTACGTTTTACCTTAGCAACTCAGAGCATGAGTTGGGACTTGGGCAGTGGTTTGTATAGTAGTTCACTTTTCAAACCCTTGGCTATGCTTCTTGGGTGTGTTCTGTACTTAGACACTTGGGGGTGAGCTTAGGACTTATATTAGTTCATACCCAAATATAGGTTCTCCAGCTCACTCCTCTGTGGGATTTCCCTGACACTCTGCAGCTTCTGTGGGCTGGTATTTTGTTTGTTTTGGGGGGTATTGTTTTTGGTTCCTCTGGACAAAAAGATGAGATTCTCTCAGTGTTTTGGACTCTCATGTTCTTGTGCAGTTCCATACATCTGGGCCCACCCTTGGGGCAAAGTAAAGAGAGAAGAGATAGAAAAAACATATATTGAAAATTCTCCTACACTCTTTGTATAAAAGGACCCCTCTTCTCTGTTCCTGAATCCAGAGTGCTGAGAGTTTTTCTCCAGTCTTTAGGTACCTGTGCCACTTCTGCTCTGCAGTATCATAGTTTTGCAATGGGGCTGGCTAAGGAGCAGGGCTACAAGAATTTCAAAAAGGAGAAAAAGAAGAATTATCCCTACTTTCTTGAGCTCACAGGTGGCTTTTTTTCCTGGACTTCTGGCCAGAAAGAGGGATTATAGGAGATATTGATGATGGTATCCATCATACAGTTTAATATGTCTCACAGTGGGGAGATAAAGAAGAAACAAAAATGAGAAACATAAAAAAACCATATTAGTTGTTCTTCAAGTTTTAATGTCTTTCCCAATTTTCTTGTTCTTATTTACTTTTCAGATTCCTCAAGCAATTGCTTTTTGTATTTTGTCCAGTTTTAAGTAGTAATCAACTGCAGTGTGCTTACTCCAAGTAGAAGTTTTACCTTCTCCCTTTTTATTTCTGAGGCAACACACACACATACACACACACAGACTTTAAAAATAGAAGTTCTACAAAAAAGGATTCCTCCTGTATACTTCTAAAAATTAAATGTTCTAATTTACTTAGTTGCTAAAGATACAGTTTTTGTTATTGTTAGCATTAGATCGGGTTGGGCTTTTGGGAACAGAGATCATGTTTATGAGCACTTATTGTCTCAAGAGTGATAAATTGAAATTGCTATTTCTAAAGAAAGTGTGTGTTTTTTTTTTTTTTCCCAGAATCTTGATTTCCTTGAAACCCTTTATAGAACTTCAGAGACAAATTATCATAATTGATTATACTGTGATATCTGAATAAATTAAACAATATTTTAATGCCAACATTTTATCAGATTTGTAATTAGCTTTTATTCTAAAAAGATATACTGGCCAAACATCTCTCAAGTGGTCATGCAATATTGCTGAAGGACATTCCAAGGAAATATCTTTTCATGAATTTTAAAATTATCTGATCCCTTGTAAATTTTTTAAAAATCCAATATATATGTCGCAATTGAAATTTATCATTACCAAATGATCTTGAAAGAATGAACCTATTTAAGCATATTTTTAGAATAATTTTTATCAACACTTCTCTCTACAGGTGTCTCACAATGCATTTTTTACCTTTTAAAATAATTAATATTAGTGAGATGCCAAACACCCAAGACATTAAAAATCAACCCCTGTGCCACAGAGTAATTGGGGCTAAGATAAAAGTTATAGTCCACAAAAGGCTAAATATTGATCTGTTCAGTTTGCATCCATTATTGCTGATCTTTCAGGATTTAAATATCGATTGTGCAGTGTAGTTACAATAAGCTAGAGCAAAAGCTCATCCATATTGCAATGCTGGGCAAAAGAAAAAGAGTTTTAACCTCAAAAAGCCTGTGCCCTAGTTAGAAAATGCCATCCTCCCTCTAAATCTTTAGCCTGGCTATGTAAAATTAATAATTTATTAAAACATATTTTATTACAGGACTTTCCCTCTGTCTCCCTGGCATGATGCCAGTGTACACTATGAAGTAACAGTTGGAAAATGACCTCCACTTCTTCAAATGAGTTGTTTCTTTAGTTTGGCTTAATATTAATCATTAATTATTTTAAAAATACAAGAAATGTTTCTCAGGATAGCTAAACTTTCATGCACATGTGGCTCTTTGCCAGAGTCTAAGATGACATCAGAGTGATGTTACTATGACTGTACCAACGATCCTAGAATTATAATGCATTGCTCTAATGATATATTAAACATTGACGTGGAAATTGAATATGTAATTGGCAATGACTGAAGGAAGCATGATTTAATATCTTCCATGCCACCTTTCTCTTCCACTCCCCTCCCCCGAATTGCTTAGTGTCACTCTTCTCAATGCATTCCTGTTATTTCAAATAGGATAGGCTGATGTATAGCACATGTTTATAAGTTCATACCCAAACCCTTTTGCTGGAAATATGTTGTACATATTACAGCACTCAAAGGGCTTTCTCATTCCTTTTTTAAAATAATATATAAAGCAGAATTAAAGACTTGATTTTTCCCCTCTACCCCAATAAATAGTACATGGCTGGTTAAACATTAAATACCTGATTGTTCATAGATCCAGAAAGCATAAAACATACCTTGAAACATCTTACCCTGAAGTTCATTTGTTTTCAATCTGTCCAGAAACCATATTTATAAACTATCAGCCAACATTTCAGAGACAAAATATCCTTCACATTTTTACCAACCTAGCAGAATCAACTTCTGCCATACTGTCTCATTGACATTTATTTCTTATAATAATCAGCAAAAAAGTATTCTTGTGAAGAAAATCAGAAGGCAATAAGTTCAGGTTGCCCTTGAGTCACTACTTTATATTTGTCTTTTTCTGTTTCCTGGGGATATTTTCCATTTTTTTCTCTTTCAAGTATCATTTAAGCTGTCAGATATTTTCCTAAAAACCCTACGATGTGATTTTGAGAAATGTCAAATTTATCATCCTGAGAATTTCCTGAAAAGAAATCCACTGATTTCCCTTTTACTTTTATTTTTGGGTTTTCAACATCTGATATTATTTGGCCTTGTGAGTTGCGAGAAAGGTATAGCTCACAGTTTGATGACAATTTCCTGTACTCTGCCGTTTTCAAGTTTCAAATAATTATATATTTTTAAAACAATTGCTGTGAGACAGGCAAAAAGTTTTCAGCTTTGTCTCTTTCTTCCCGTTTGTTAAAAATAATGGATAAATTTCAGAAAGAAAATCCTACTCAGTTTCCACATAAACTGTTCACAGTGAAGAAAGAGTTTAACAATTGTCTTGTCCTACATTTGGCAAAGTACACTACAGAATCACACCTGCTCAGCCCTTAGACCAGCATCTGTCTTTACTTATGTTGTACATTTTTAAATTAATGTAAGTTTCTCTCCAATTTCATATTTATGATGTTACCATTTTGGTTTTTTGGGGGGCTTTCTGGGGACTGCTTTCCTTTCCATACACACCCCTCAAAAGCAGTTAGAAATAATACGTTTGCTTTGCCTGAGATCCACAGCATGCAGATTTTAGTTTAATGACAATTGTCAAGACAGCTCTTCCCAGCATGTTGTCTTTGACTAAGACCATACTGAAGGAGGTTGGGGGATAGTGGGAAATGGCAAGAAAACATATAGAATACATAATATTTGGATAGTAAAATTGCATTTTAATGACAGAGTTGGATTGACCAAAAGAAATTTTTCATAAAAATATGTGCATTGTGCTGGCATGTTCTGCAGTTCTCTGGAAACATTTCTTTCTAAAATTGTTTTCCCTGTAATCCTGAGCCAGAATGGTCTGTGGACTGTTCTAGTATAGGAAAATGACACTGGTTACATTCTTGCTGTATAGCCACTGAAGGCAAGATTTAGGTAGACAGAGGGTACACTTTGTGTAGTTAAAGGTCTTTTTTTTTTCTTTCATTTTTTAAAATTAATCCTCAGGGCCAGGATGTCTAGAGCCCCCTTATGTTTATCAAGTTTTTCAAAAAATATTATAAAAAGTATCTTAAAGTTCTCACTATTTGCTAGAATTCATTCACTCTAATTAGTTTTTCTCAAAGTAGGTTTTGGGAGTACCATATTATTTGCACAGGGCTCTCATAAAAGAACTCCTTTGGATTCCTGGGTCTTGCAACCAATCAAATGAAATTATTTAAGGTAATTTTATCTTATTCTGGGTAATATCACATTCCTGGGTCAATATACACATGCTGGAAATTTAAGGACACATTCTCCAGGGCACTAGGTTGTTTCAAGTCTTGCTCTTGAATAAAGTAATAAATGTACATTTTACTGTAAAGTCACTGACATTTTTGCACGTCGTGAATACAAACTTAAAAAAATAAGCTTTCTCCCTATCTCACACCATACTCAAAAATTAATTCAGAGTGGATCATAAGCCTAAATGTAAGAGCTAAAACTATAAATGTCCTAGAAAAAAAAACAGGAGTAAATCTTTGTGACCTTGCATTAGGCAACAATTTCTTAGATGTGTCACCAAAAGCACAAATGATAGAAGAGAAGATTAACAAGTTGGACTTTATCGATTTAAAAAGCCCTTTGTACGTTGAGGATACCACCAAGGAAGTGAAAAGACAATCCATAGGGAGAAAATATTTACAAATCACATATCTGATAAGGAACTTGTACCAGAACACATAAAGAACACTTACAATTTAATTATAAAAAGAGAAATAACCCAATTCAAAAATGGGCAAAGTGTTTGAGTAAACATTTTTCCAAAAAAGATCTAAAAATGACCAATAATCACTGAAAAAATGCTTAATATCACTAGTTGTTAGGAAATTGCAGATTAATACCACAATGAGCTATCGCTTCACACCTACTAAGATGCCTTGGATCAAAAAGACAGATAATAACAAGTGTTGGTAAAGAAGTGGAAAAAGTAGAATTCTCATATGTTGCTGGTGAGAATATAAAATTTGGAATACAGTTTGTCAGTTCCTCAAAATTTTGAACATAGTTTGTCATATAACCCAGCATTTCCACTCGAAGATATCAGAAGAAATGAAAAAAATGTGTCCACACACAAAGCTATACACAAACGTTCCTAGCAGTATTATTCTCTATAGCCAAAATGTGTAAAGAACCCAAATTTCCATTGACTAATGAATGGATACACATAACACCTTTATACAGTAAAATATTATTCAGCAATATAAACAAATAAAGTACTCAAATATTTTATAACATGGATAAACCTCAAAGTCCCCTTGCTTATTAAACCTGCCACCTACCAATCTAGACTGGCCTGTCTCTTTCTTGGTTTGTGCTTGCCCTTGGAGTATAGAGGCTGGTTTCAGATTTCACCCAGGAAGTTCCTGATAATTTTGAGAACCAACAATTGGAGAGTCAGCCTGGAGACCAAAGAAATGGGCTTTAGGAAAGAGGCATCCTCAGGGAAATGCCAAGCTGGTCATCAACGTCTGTGTTGGGAGGAGTGGGCCATTTGTTAGATGTTTGTGGAGCACTGCATAAGTCTGGGGATACACCAGATGCTTTAATGTGCTATTTGAGGAACTATGCACAGTGCACTGTGGCCAAAAAGAAAAACGAGTGGCTGCACAGTGGACTTGGCTCTACTGTGGGTGTTTCACCCACCACCAAAGCCCAAGGAGAGGCTGAGCTCAAATAAAAATGTTGAAAGAGCTGAGGTTGGAGAAGGACGTTTCTTTTGCCCACTATTCTGCTAGCTTCACAGCCTGTAGACAAGACCTTAGTGTGCCATTTTGCAAAACTAGAGCAGTGCATGATGCCTTAGGTTAAGGTTGGAGCGCTTGTGACAAAGCCTGATAGGGACCTAAGGTAGAATCCCTAAAAGACTGTTGAGAAAAAGGAAGAAAATGTTATTATATTGATTGTTGAGGAAATGGACAAAACGCCCCATGCCATCTGACGACTAACTCAAAGAAAAGCAAAATCACATTCTGAGCCAGCCAGGCAGCCCCCAATTGAGGAAACATTTATGATGATAGAATTTACTTTTGCTGAGCTTATTGACATAGCTGTCAAGTTGCAACAAAAGGCCAGGGAAAGTATCCAGGCACAGTTAGTGTGACTATGAGATATGGTGGGCAATGACATTTCTTTGACCAGGCAGGAGGCAAAAAAAAAAAAAAAAAGAGCAACATCACCATACGCTACCCTCTGATAGAGTCTGCAGGGTGCTTAGGGGATTCAAGACACTCACTCCCTTATAGATTGGATTAGTCTATTCTGAAGAGAGGCTTGGCCTAATGAGGGGGATCTCCCTGGTCATGTGGGATTCTGGAATTGGGAATGAAACAGGCAACCTATACCCCATCTTTGAAGAACCTGATTGGGCCACATTCACTACAGAAATGAAAGTTAAGATACTCCAGTCCACCCCCAACACCTGATATGAAGTGGGGCATTGATATCCATGCTGAGCCCAGTTATGGGAAAAGATATTTATGATGTTGGGCAATCCACTGCTGATCTGGGGAAAACTAACAAATCCTGGGAACAGGGATGAGCTGTGTGAAAGAGGGAAGGAGCTCAGAAAGCCAAGGAACCATCCCAATAGGCTATAGGAGGTCCAGTAAAAATAACCCAAAAGCAAATATGATTTGACCTCATTGCTGTGGGGACTCCATCTGAACAGGTAGACTAACAACCCAAGGCTGTGTTGGTCAGCTTTTGAAATGTTTTAAAACCAGAACAATAGTTTAGACTTCCTCATCTGCCCCTACCATCCTTAATCCCCACCTGCTTCAGCAGAGGCCTCAGGGATACAATCCTATTCAGGATAGGTTCTCCCCTTGCCCAGGGGTATAGGATGCCAGCCAAGACTGCCTCTAGGTAAGGCCCACTGGAGGCAATCAGAGACCTCATGTTGAGCTCACTATTCACTGGTCCTCCAGACATACACAAAAGGTAATGACTCTGGTTGACACTGGAGCTGAATGTTCTCTAATACAAGGTAACCCTCGAGAGTTTTCTGGTCCCCTCAGCAACATTGATGGTTATGGAGGGCAAACAGCTATGACCAGGAAGGTATTTTTGACACTGCAAGTTGGGGGTCACCCCACTGCCAAAAATATGAGGTTTTTAATCTCTTCAATACCAGAGAACATATTGGGCATTGATATCCTACAAGGTCAACTCTGCAAACCTCTATCAGTGAATCTGAGCTCCAGGTTAATCAAACCAGTGCTGAAGGGGAACACCAACTGGGAACCAGTAAACCTGGTACCCCTGTGAAGAATGGTAGCTTTCAAGCAATATAAATGTCTGTGGGCATAAGGAAATAGGAGAAACTATCTAAGAATTGCACCAAGTGGGTATCGTATACACTTCCCATCGTGCTTTCAACAGCCTAGTAAAAAAAAACCAGATGGCTCATGACATATAACGGCGAACTCCCAAGAATTGAACAAGGTAGTACCCACCCGCCCCCATCCGTGGGGCTGTGCTCAACATTGCCACCATCTTAGATACCTTGGCCATGGTCCTAGGAGTGTACTATGCTATACTGGACTTAACAAATGTCTTTTTCAGTATACCCCTGGCCACTGAGTCACAAGATAAATTTCCCTTCTCTCTGGAGGGGCAACAATGGACCTTTCAAGTGCTTCCCCAAGCTCCCAAGCTGCCCAGCCCCACCATATGTCATGGGGTGGTAACCTGAGAGCTGTCCTTGTTCTCCTTCACCACATCAGTAAATTTGAGGATATAATGTTAACATGTAAATACTTGCCCCTGCAACAGGACACTCTGCAGACTTTGCTAGAACACCTTCAAGGGAGAAGATGGGTGGTAAAACCACAGAAAATTCAAGGCCCAGGCACTACTGTAAGTTTTAGAAATCATTCTGTCAGCTAAGACATGTGTTGTCCCAAAAGCTGTTTAATAAGATACAAGCCTATCCAACTCCTAAAAAAGTAAAGAAGATGCAAGCCTTTACAGGGATTTGGGAGTTTTAAAGGACTTTTATTCTCTACCTGGCACACTGCCTCCATCCCTAATAAAGAAAGGGGACATACAGGACTGAGAATCAAAGCAGCAAGCCACTCTGAGAAGGCAAAAATACTAGTAAAGCAAATTATACCTCTGGGCATCCCCCCCAAGCAGGGCTCCCATTCGAGTTAGGCATGTCTGTGACTTTGGAACGTATGAGTCAGGCACTGTGGCAGAGACAACAGAAGGGGAGATACTCCAGGAATTTTGGTCCCAGCTCTGAAAGGGGACAAAAACCTAATATACCCACACAGAGCAACAATTCCTAACAGTGTACACAGCACTCCTACAGGTGGAACCTCTCAGGAACACCACGGAAGCAAATAGGCTGAACTCAGAGTGGTTTGGCTGGTGATCACTCACGAGCCCTGGCCATTAACCCTTTACACTAACAGTTGGGTTGTTCTAAAGAGATTAACCCTATGGTTGGGACAAATGGGAAGCCAAGGGATAGATGATTCATGAGTGGGCCCTTATGGAGTCAAGATATATGGAGGGACATTTAGGTTAGCCTGCAAGAGCCTGAGCAGCCCTCACTGTTTTCCATAGCCTGGCTCATAGGGCACCGACACCCCCTGGCAATCAGGAAGCTGATGTCCTAGCAACTGACCCTTCATTGGATAAAACAGCTTGGGTACATAAAAAAAGTTACCATCCCAGCGCCCAGGTAGGATGGCATATTGCCAAAGATGCTGGATTACCTTTAAAATACAGTGACTGGGGCTTCCCTGGTGGCACAGCGGTTGAGAGTCTGCCTGCCAATGCAGGGGACATGGGCTCGAGCCCTGGTCTGGGAGGATCCCACATGCCGCGGAGCAACTAGGCCCGTGAGCCACAATTACTGAGCCTGCGCGTCTGGAGCCTGTGCTCCGCAACGGGAGAGGCCGCGATGGTGAGGGGCCCGCGCACCGCGATGAAGAGTGGCCCCCGCTTGCCACAGCTGGAGAAAGCCCTCACACGGAAACGAAGACCCAACACAGCCATAAATAAATAAATAAATAAATAAATAAACCCAAAGTTTAAAAAAAAAAAAAAAATACAGTGACTTGGTTAATGCAGTAACAATATGTCCTGTGTGTTCTTTTTTTGGGGGGCCGTGCCGCACGGCTTGCAGGATAGTTCCCCAGCCAGGGATTGAACCTTGGGCCCTGGCAGTGAAAGCACTAAGTTGTGACCACTGGACCACCAGGGAATTCCCTGTCCTGTGTGTTCTAAACAACACCCAGTGCAACTTCCAAAGGAGTCTGGGGTCGTTCACTGGAGTTCCCAACCAGTGAGAGGTTGGCAAATTGATTATATTGACCCGCTCCTTCTGAGTGAAGGTTCTAAATATACCCTGGTTTGTACAAACACCAAATCTTGCCTAGCCCAAGCTTTAGCCTGTCACTGTACAAACCAGGCTGCCACTATTAGGGTATTAGAGAGGCTGAGTATCATTTATGAATACGCTCATCAAATGGAAGTGACTGAGTGTCAAATTTCAAAAGTCATGATATGCAACACTGGGAAAAAAAAATGAACATGACATTAAATAGAGGTTCCATCTCCCCTATAACCTGAAAGAGGCAGGATTGATAGAAAGGAAAATGGAATACTATATTAAAACAGCAGATTAAATTCCTAACAGGAATTCCTAACAGGAATCACCTCAGCCAGGTGGACTAAAATAATGTCCCAGGCTTTAATACATTTGAATCATCAACCAATAGGGCCTGCTGCCCCATATGCCAGACTGAAGACCCTGCTGAGGCACCTAAAACCATAAAATATAAAAATCATGGGAAAGAGCCATTGCCCTGAATTTCACCATAGATCAATGTGTTATGCTGCTGAGAACACCAAGCTCTGTCATACCTGGAAAGGGAATTATCTACTAAAATTTATTTACTAAAATTTACAGTGAGATATTGCCAGGATGGATGAGTTACTTGGCACCCCTGGATGAGGGGGAACCACTCAGTCTCCACTGGTATCCCATTGTCCTGCTACAAGCTGGACCTATCAAAACACATTACACCTGGAGTAGGACACACATCATTAAAAGAGAGGACAAGAAGTTGGCCTGGCATGTCCTGCTTCCAATCCATTCTCTCCTGCCTGGCAGGAGAGTGCTGCCTCCCCCCACCAATGTGTATGGTACATACAACCAAGTCAAGTTCCTAAAGCTGCCAACCTTCCTCTCCTCAAGGCCAGGTGGGCACGTTTGGTTTCCCACTGGTATGATCATTTGGCTGCCATGTTTATTCCCTCCATTGGCCTGGAGGACATGATAGCCCTTGCTACATTCACAAAAAGGCTTAAATTATGGCCAGCGAAGCCTGTTCTTCTTGAACACTGGAGCTCGCCTCCAAAATAAAATGGCCTTGGACATTATCGTGCCTCAAAAGGAGCCATCTGAACCATTATCCCAATAAAAATGTTGTGTTTTCATCCCTGATGAGTCTATTAATGTGTTATCTTTAATAAATCACATAAAAACATATGTGAATACCCTGAGTGATCTGGGGCCCAGCCTAGGGGACTTAGCAAATCAATGGTTCGGCTCATGGGGCTCTTGGTAAAATATATTAAAAAAAGGTACCACTAATTTAAAATATTGTTGTCTCAATCTTTGTTTTCTCTTACACATGCTTGCATTGTTGCTGTGGCATCTGTCTCCAATGCAGCCAGATAGCCACCAAGTGAACCATCTCCATGCTAGTGAAACCCCTTGCTGACAACGCAGGATGTATTGCAAAAGAGGAGGACATATAAAGATTATAAAAGCCAGTCACAACGAATGGAGTGTTGGAGAAAGTAATGAGGAGGTGACTACCAGCTGACCCAAGAACTAAAACCGGTCAATCAAAAGCTCCTGACTCCCTCCCCTGTACTTGGAATGTACGTTGAGTGAGCAATGTGTTGTTGAGACCATCTGGATGGTATACTGACTGAACTCAGCTATGCCTCTATATAAACTTGTAAGATTTGGTGGACAGGTGAGAATCTACTAATCTTGAAGCCACCCAAGATAAACCTCGTAAGTATGTTCTCATGCTTATTAAACCTGCCACCTACCTATCTGGAATGGTCTGCTTCTTTCTTTGGACTCTACCCCACCTCTGTGTATGGAGGTTGGTTTCAGAATTCACCAGAAAAGGTTGTGAACCAACACACTAAAACTCTGTTTCAGCAATATACAAATATACAACTATAAACATGGCAACTTGGGGTTTTTTTAAGTAGGAATAGTAGTGTGATGATTTTGAAAAACTAACAAATGTAAGAGCAGACTAGTTGGCTCTCTATTACTGGTATTGTAATCCTGGGCAAGATACTAATTTTCTATTTTAGTTTTACAACCAATGAAATGGGACAATAGTATTGATACCTACCTCATAGGCCTATTATGAGGAAGAAATTGTATAATCGTTATGAAGTATTTAGCAGAGTGCTTGGCATATATAAAACCAATTACTTTTATTTATTATTATAACTACTACAACTAGTTTTTTTAAAATTTTACTTCCATTTGTACTCTTGCCCCAGGCCCTTTGTTATTAGGGTCAGGACTGCCTTTTGCCCATTCCTTACTCCATTCTTCAGCTCTTGCTACCGAACCAAACTTGGATCCACTCACCGGACTCACAGTAAAGTCAGCCTACTGATACTGGGTGTGGTGAAGGAAAGTACAGCATTTTTTGCAAAGCACCCAACATGGGGCTGTAAGGAGAACAAGCGTCTCATGCTTAAAAGACCTGAATTCCCCAATGGCTTTCAGAGAAGGGTTTTTGAAGGCAGGGTGCCTGATCAGCTCGTGGACATTTTTCTGATTGGTTGGTGGGAGGTAACCAGGTGATATAATATCATCTACCTTCTAGTTCCAACTGGTCTGGGGTCTACATGCTTATGGTCAGCATGTAGTTAATTTCCTCCACCTGGTGGCTGCAAACAACTTAAGGATATGACTCAGAATATTATCTACATACCTTGAGAAGGAACTAAAGACTCTTGACTTTCTTTTATGGCGAAACTACTATTATTTTGTCGTGCTTGACTGTTTTCCTTTGTTTCTGCATTTTTCTCACTTCTTTGATTAAATTTGCTCTTTGGAACCTGGGGAAGGCCTAGGAGGCTAAAGCTTTTTTTTTTTTTTTTTTTTTTTTTTTTTACAAACAAGAGATGGGTGACACCAGGGGGAGGGGGTCTGTCCGAGGAAGGCCCCACAGGGTGCTGCTCAGTTTTACTCTGACTCTGTTATAAATAACCTGCCCACAGAGGCATCTTCCTAAACCCCAGCTCACCCTCCATATCAATGTGTTTCAAGGCTCCCTCCAAGTTTCTGTCTAAATCAGAAGTAAAATCAGGTGTATCTCTCTAGAGCTTCCAAGGTCTCAGTTACATCTCACGCATATTTCATGCTCCGGCTTTAACTTCTACTGCTCCTCAAAGCTAATTGTATATCAATTATGTAGTCTTCCATGTATCCTCTATGTTTGCCCTTTTGTTCTTCCTGGTCTAGGTAACTGAAATGGAATCCTCATCCTTCATCAACCATTGAAATACAAGCCATTCTTGACCCAAGCTTCAGAAAAATTTACCTGTCTACAGCAGCCTATCTGATCTCAATCATCCAGATCCTTACTACTCATCAGTTGTAAGACATCCACTGGGATCCTTTTGGAAACACAGAATCTCATACTCCACCCACGCATACAGAATCAGAATCTACATTTCAACAAGTTCCCTAGGTGATTTTTACTCCCTCTTGCACTGTTGGTGGGAATGTAAATTGATACAGCCACTATGGAGAACAGTATGGAGGTTCCTTAAAAAACTAAAATAGAACTACCATACGACCCAGCAATCCCACTACTGGGCATATGCCTTGAGAAAACCATAATTCAAAAAGAGTCATATACCACAATGTTCACTGCAGCTCTATTTACAATAGCCAGGACATGGAAGCAACCTAAGTGTCCATCGACAGATGAATGGATAAAGAAGATGTGGCACATATATACAATGGAATATTACACAGCCATAAAAAGAAACGAAATTGAGTTATTTGTAGTGAGGTGGATGGACCTAGAGTCTGTCATACAGAGTGAAGTAAGTCAGAAAGAGAAAAACAAATACCGTATGCTAACACATATATATGGAATCTAAAAAAAAAAAAAATGGTTCTGAAGAACCTAGGGGCAGGACAGGAATAAAGACGCAGATGTAGAGAACGGACTTGAGGACACGGGGAGGGGGAAGGGTAAGATGGGACGAAGTGAGAGAGTGGAATGGACTTATATATACTACCAAATGTAAAATAGATAGCTAGTGGGAAGCAGCCACATAGCACAGGGAGATCAGCTCCGTACTTTGTGGCCACCTAGAGGGGTGGGATAGGGAGGGTGGGAGGGAGACGCAAGAGGGAGGAGATATGGGGATATATGTATATGTATAGCTGATTCACTTTGTTATAAAGCAGAAACTAACACACCATTGTAAAGCAATTATACTCCAATAAAGATGTTAAAATAAAAATTTTTTTGAGAAGCGCTGACCTGAAACACAGCAGTGGTGATTAATTTAAGATGTGTACTAGAAACACCTGGGATATAAAAACAATGACACCTATACTTCATCTGCAGATATTTTGATTCAATTGGTTTGGCTTTTATCCTAGGAATTCTATTTTCAAAAGTTTCCAGTAAATCCAATATGTAACTAAGACTGAGAACCACCAACTTGGAGCCTAAATGATACCATTACATATAATGTGTTGTTCTCCAATGTTTTCCAGATTAAAATCAACTTTCACTAAATAGAAAATATATATGTATAAATTTTATTTAAATATTCTATTAAAATTCTATCAAATATTCTATTTAAAGTTAATCTCTCTATGTATGTGTGTATATGTATATACACACACACATATATCAGTATATATGATTCCTCTGAAAAAGTAATAAGTCAAAAATATACTGTTTAAAAACTTACTAAGTTTAAAAACAGTTACAATTTTTCTTGCTACTACTATTCAAGTTTGGATGCTCATAGCAGGAAAAAAATCTAATCTAATATCTAATATCTAAAAAAATCTAATATCTAAATCCAATATCTACCATTTATGGAATTTGTTTGAAATTTCCAAAATTATATGAATTAGGGATTTATTATTTTCTTCACATTTTTATAATAAAACTGAAACTTTAGAAAGATTAAATAACTTGACCAAAATTACACATCTAATAAGCAGTACCATCAATATATTAAGTTGACTCCTATGTCAGGTGCATTCTCACATCAACAGACAAATAACAATATAGAACAACAGTGAAAGTATCACTCTCAGTTCCTCTTTTGAATTAATTCTTGAATCTAACTTCTTTTCATTTGCACTCCAACTGTCAGGCTCTTTTTATTGAATTCTTGCAATAACTGCCCAATTGCTCTTTGAGTCGAGCTCCTCAGATGTCAATTTTATATTATTTCCAGATTCAGCTCTGTAAAATACGAATTGTAACATACCCCTTTCTGTTCCATCCACATGATGGCTCCTTCACATACTACAGTCTCCCATAATTTGGCACCTACCTCCATGTTGTTGCTTACTCTTTTTCCTTGGCTTACAATGCTTTCCCCATTTTCAATGTCTGGTGTACTCTTGAAAGTCCATATCAGAAGTCCCATTTAAAGTCTGCTAAAATATAATCTATACTTCTAAATTCATTGTCAGTGTTTACAGAAACTGTTTTGAAACAGCCACTTTTGGAGGAATGGTCCTTTAGGACTTGGGATAGAGCACTAGGTCAGAGGGAGTCTCTTAAAGCATTTGACATCCATGACTCATCGTGGGACCTAAAGTAATGAATGTTTTCTGCCCAAATTTTTAAACAGGCTTTAAAAAAAAATTTTTAAGGGATATTGTGAGGCAAGGAGTCAGCAAAGTTTTTATTCTGAGGTCTATTCTGAGATAAATGAATTTTTGACATCTGTGACACTGTTCCTAAGCACTAAAAGATCTGGGCTATAGTGTACATCTTGGTTAGACATATGATATGGCATCAAGAATCAGAGGGAAAATAAAGGCAGAAATATATTAAGACAAATAAAATGAAAAGATGTGGAGTAACCTTGTGCTGATCAACAGTGGACTGTCACATGCTTAGCCTTAGAGGAAATTCGGATTAAAAAATTTGAGTGGAAGAGACATTGTTTCTGACCATCACTGCTTACATGGAAAGAATAATTCCTTCAGTACCTACTGAGGCAACCTTAATAATCTGCCCCTGCCCTTTTGCATAGGCAGACCTGTTACCTTATTATGCTTTAAAACTCCATCCTTAACACACTTCTATGTCCATTCTTGATGCTCAACAAATATTAGTCTCATGAATTAGTCTCATGAATCAATACTCAACATATAGAATATACCCAAACTATATTGAAGAAAAACTAATGTTTCAAAGTTACCATATAAAAAGAATGTTTTCATTACCTAAAAATCCATTCCCATATATAGCCACCACATATTAAATATGAATCAAGTTAATATTTCCACGCATGTCATATTAGATATATATTTATAGATAAAGCTAATTACTACTTAACCAAATACAACTGCTTAACCCATGTTAATTCCAACTAGTTGATTCTGTACTTCTGTGTCTATAAAAAAATGCATTATCACAAATACAAATTTTACCAGTTATTTGACTGAATCGATTGATTAGCTTGAATGTAAGTAGTTTTATCATTTAACTGAGCCAGACACTATCTTATTGGATTCTAATTCATTGGTCAAATCACATCATATATCTCAATGTTAAATATACTATCTATTTTGCATTTAACACAATTTGGCTGCATTTATTTGAGTGATTTAAGTGCTGATAAGTTCCAAGCCTTAGAATTGTATAATATGGGTATTATAATACATTTTCAAATGCCAATAATATTTTTGGCACTATCTTAAAAAACAATTTTAAGACCTGATACAAATTTGCTTGCAAACCTCCCATTTTACTTTTTAGTGTTTTACTGAAGGAGTCCTGTGAAAAATTACCAAGGTCTCTAACACAAAATTTAAATTCTTAGTGGCCAATGGAATTCTGCAATTCCATTAACACAAGAGCCTGACATAGCTGAGATTTATATTGCCAGAAACTCTCATTTGATTTATAATCTGGTAATCCTTTTATCCTCCATTTATATGCAGTATAACTTGACGTAACTGCAAGAATGCCTTCACTAATAGAATTCACGAATATTGGACCAAGACATTTTTTAGATCATAAAGCCTCTCTGAAAAGGGAAAGAAAGGGAAAGGCTAGACCTGACTAGGATGGGATTTGGCTTTAACACAGTCTAATAAAATGAAACTCAGGTTAAAACTACTGATTTTAGAATAGTAGATTGGCATAGAGTTCTCTTTAGATGGGTCTGCTCCCTCAATGCAGCCTACATAACTGTTTTATCAGTCCTTGGGCTACAAAGGAGTTAGATATTTGTAGCTTTTGTTACAGTTCATATTAAAAAGTTACATGGACTTATGAAGTGTATGTATATGGAGAGAGACAAAGAAAGTGGAATCTGGGAGGGGAGAAAGTTCTAAACGTCATACTGAGCCTGGGAAAATTCTGGGATATAAAGAAAGTGAAGTACAACAAAGAACATTTGCCACATCCGCTTCATTTACAAAATGGTATCTTTAAATCAAACACCACCACCAACAACAAAAAAAACACAGTAAACTAAGAATCCAAGGTTTGTATCTGTTACCGTCTTCTCTTTCTAACCAGTCTCCACTCCTTTCCCATCCATATTATGTCCTATTTGTTGAATACACTTTAAACTTGGTTTGAGTATTAATTCTTCTCAATATTTTCCATTCAACAGTAAAACACTGTTTGCATCTCTTTACCTTCATTCAAATGCTGATTTAAATAAGTATTATTTTATTTTCATGATTTTTCTCTATGCACTACAGAATTCCAGTTTTCAAAAAGTTCTTAGATAAGTAAGAAATATATGTATAAGCCCATATCCATACATGATACATGCATAGAAAACTCAATTAGAGGACTATATTATTACATTTGGGAGGTTAGTGGGATATCAAATGACTTGGGGATACTTGCCTTTGTGCTTTTGTATGTTTTCTCAATTTTCTGCTTGAATATGTATTATTCTGGAGTTTTGTAAAATTCAGAAATATTCTTGTGAAGAAATAAACTTTGAAAGTGCCTACATTACTTTAACAGAAAAGTATAGTAGAGTACAGTGATAAGGTCATAGGAGATGAGTGCTTTATGATAACAGGTCATCCAAAATAAGGTACTACTCAGGTAGTTTCTACCATTTTTAGCATTTTAAAATTTTCTGTGATTTAAATATCACTCTCTCATCAATAATATGTCTTTGTTATTTTTATCATTTGCTATTTTAAACCTTACAATATACGGCATCCACAATATTAAATAAACTGTGGCGAAACATGTTTTAAGGTTAATTTAACCACATAGTTACAGCTTTAAAACAAATTTCACAAGTAAAGCAGGATAAAAAAAAATATTTACCTCTCACTTAATAACTTCAGACATAGAATAGTAAATGTAAATACTTAATTCTACTGAATTAATTGTTAGATTTTATTTTAGTGATCTTAAAGTCAGAGAAAGAAAGGGAGGGAGAGATACAGAGAGGGAGAGATGGAAAGGCAGAGTTAGAGATGGAGAGAGACAGAGAGAGGTAGAGAGAAAGAGAAAGTCACATTAGCAACATTAGGCAGAATCCTATGCCTGAATCAAAAGCTTGACACACTGTCCCTTTAGTTGATGTGAATATGGGTCAACTTCAAAATGTCTCTGTGTCCTCTAAAGGAAAAATACTGTTACCAAGATCTCATACCACAAACACTCTGCCTTGCAGTTTAAGCTGAATGCAAAGCCTGGCATCATAAAAGTTGTACAACTAAATCTTCCTCTATTAACATGCATATATTTATTATTATTATTAAATTTTTAAATTTTAGAGTATTAGTGGGCAATGTAGAAATTTTGTTGACTCATTAGAAAGACCTAATTTGTTAATCTGCACAATGTAACATTGTATTAAGAGGCTGTATTTATAGCATTAATTTTAAGTCCCCATTTGAACTGCTATATTAGAGAAGAAAACAAAAAAGGTAAATCTAAAAATTAAACTGAGAGCTTTGCCTAGTTTTCCAATTTGCTGAACACACACATATTCTCTCCTCTTCTTGCCTCATATCTACCCCTCTCTAAATTCCTTTAACTTTTTACTTCGTTTTCATCTATTTCCCTCTCTGTTGCCCTCTCTCCATTTTCTTTTTCACTATTCCTTTTAAATTTTTCTCCCTATTCCTTTTAAATTTTTTCCACCCTACTACCATACAAGTAGAACTTTGCATATAACTATGTCAGTTCTGAATTCCATTCATTTATTCACAGTGATCACCAAAGACAAATTATTAAATTTCCTTCTAAAGCAGTTAACGTTTTCAGAAACTTCATGCATTATAGCAGTTCGTGATTCAGTCAAAATGAATCAAATAAAATATTGGTTAAGTTTTATATTCTACTTCCCTATGACTTGTGATCTGGTTGTACTGAAATAAAATTAGGAAGCTGCTTAGAATTAATTTAAGCATTATACTGCATTATACTAGAAGTAATCATATGTGTAGTGCATTACTGTAATCCATTTTTTCCTATTTTCTAGATAATGATTGCCTCTGTGATACAATGATATAATACTGTCACTACATTCAATTTTTCAGCAAAATACATTTAATTCTGGTAATGATAAGAAATCAGTGCATTACAGTATCTATAAGACTATATCATAACTGGACAAGAAGAATATACCATTTATACCTTTTTCTGTATCTTAATATGGAAAAATTTGTTACTCATTGCAAGTGTGTACTATCTTGAATTACAATAGGCAAAGTAGGGGATAGTGGGAAAAAGTTTGGCATTGCAAAATTAACTTAAGTCCTTGATGACATGTTTTTCAAGATGAATGTGTGTGCGTGTAGGCAAAAGTTCAACACAAGATAGAAAAGGACATGTTCCAGATGTGACCAAAAATAATATTGAAGTAGTTTATAAAATGTTCTCCTGGAGAACTCATTTTCCTTAGGAATGATGGATTTTCTCTAGAGGCAGGGAAATGAATTAACGCATCTCTAAATATCATTTCAGTTTGTTTTATCCGTGAAAATTGCCTAAAAATAATTTAAGTTGGAGAGTTAGAAATACCTGGATGTAATTACTATTTTTAATCTTAAAAATTTTTGAGAATGTTACTTAACTCTATGATTCTCAGTTTTTAACTAAAAAATGGAGACCACACTCCTCAATGTTATTGTGTGGATTAAAGGATATAATAAAAGTTAAAGCAACTAGCATGAATATACAACACACCTTTCTCTCTTTCTTGCCCCCTTTCTTTCAGAAGATCGTTTTGACCTTATTTTCAGGGATTTCATATGTGTTAAGGTAATTATTTTCTTAACTCTTAAAATAAGAACAGTAATAAGACTCGGACTTCCCTGGTGGCGCAGTGGTTAAGAATCCGCCTGCCAATGCAGGGGACACGGGTTCGAGCCCTAGTCTGGGAAGATCCCACATGCCGCGGAGCAACTAAGCCCGTGAGCCACAACTACTGAGCCTGCGCGTCTGGAGCCTGTGCTCCGCAACGGGAGAGGCCGCGACAGTGAGAGGCCCGCGCACCGCGATGAAGAGTGGCCCCCGCTCGCCGCAACTGGAGAAAGCCCGCGCACAGAAACGAAGACCCAACACAGCCAAAAATAAATAAATAAATAAATATTTAAAAAAAAAAAAAAAAAAAAAGAATCCGCCTGCCAATGCAGGTTCGAGCCCTGGTCCAGGAAGATCCCACATGCCGCGGAGCAACTAAGCCCGTGCGCCACAACTACTGAGCCTGCGCTCTAGAGCCCGCACGCCACAACTACTGAAGCCCGGGCGCCTAGAGCCCGTGCTCCACAAGAGAAGCCACCGCAATGAGAAGCCTGCGCACCGCAACGAAGAGTAGCCCCCACTCACTGTAACTAGAGAAAGCCCGCGCACAGCAATGAAGACCCAACGCAGCCAAAAATAAATAAATTTTAAAAAATGACTCTCTTTAGTTCTATTGGGTTATACCTTTATTTCTAGAAAGTAGAAAAGCCTTACGATAAAATAATCTAGGTTAAATATATTAAATATATCAATTATCTCTGATTTGTATTTAGCTAACTGGATTTTCTATTTTTCTTTTAAATGAGTAATGTAAACCACATGATAAAAAGAATTTTTGTCTCTGGTCTTTATTGTTATATCCCCGGTGGCTAGAAAAAACACCTCAGACATATTATGCACTCAAGGAATATTTATAGAATTGAAAATGCAATCAAGTTTGAGCTGTTACCCGTTTCCCTCAATCCATTTTAATTGGAAATAACAGTCCCGACTTGGTTTTATTAAAAATAGACAAGTTAAACTTATGGTTACCAGGGGGGAACAGGGGAGGAGGGATAAATTTGGAGATTAGGACTGACATATACACACTACTATATATAAAATAGATAACTAATAAGGACCTACTCTATAGCACAGGGAACTCTACTCAATACTCTGTAATGGCCTATATGGGAATAGAATCTAAAAAAAGAGTGGATATATGTATATGTATAACTGATTAACTTTACTGTACACCTGAAACTAATAAATCACAAATCAACTATACTCCAATAAAATTTTTTTTTAATTTTTAAAAATAGACAATTTAATATTTTCAATGATAATGTACAATTATCTTCATTTTAGTTTAAAGTATAAAATGGAAAAGGTGATGTATATAGTAGAAAATTAACGTATCAGCCTTCACATTTTTTGGAAATAAATCAAGCATTCAAGTTTATTCAAACTATTTGGAAAAAAGAATATTTACCAATTTACTTACCAATAAATATTTACCATATTTATTGGTAAATAATATTTACCAATATGAGAAGAATGATAACAGAAAGTTAACAAATATACTCATTGTCCTAGAGAAGCGTTTGTATTGGCAATTTGCAAAATTGAGTGCTCAGTATAACCCTTGTTGTTCAAAATAATAGAATACAACTGTGGATTCTGAACTCATATGAACATTTCATCTTTTGGAATTGACATACTTGAAGTTTGATTATGCTACCCTCTTCTTATTTCCTAAATATATATACATATAATTTAAATATATACATACATATATATATATCAATTTTCTTTTAATCTCCCACAATAATAAAAGGTTTTTAGAACAAAAGGAAGACAAGAGCTACCATCTGGAGAGAGAGAGTTTTAGGTACATCATCAAAGGCAATGAATCTAAGAATCCAGGAAGATCTTGAACTATTACTCTTTCACTTTATTTTTAATCATGAAAATACTTGCTAGGAAAAAAGACGATCTAAATGGCAGCCATTTTTATATTCAGATATTTGCCATGTAAAATAATTGGATGTCAGATGAGGAACTGCCTGTCATATTTTGCTATTAAAATAATATATTTCGGTGCATAACTAGACCTGCCTTAGTGAGTTACTGTAGCTTATGGTCTCCCTGAGATTTTCCAATGGGATTTTAGTAATACTCTTATGTTTGCCATCTTAAGCAGTACAGGCTGTTAAACTCAATTTGTAAGAAAAATATTCAGGTATAAAACCAGATAATCTGTATCCCTTTGGAATCAAAAGTCACTTTGCCAAAATATTTTAACACGCGAAATTGCTCTTGAGAGATGTTTGCCATGATAAAATGACAGAAAACTACATTTCCATTATAATTATAACTGACTCGTGGTGCTAAGTTTTTATAATTTAAAGGTATTCTCAACTCTGACAGCCCTTCCATGTTGAATTATGCATCTCAGGCTCTTAAATAGTTCTGCTGGCACGAGACAGCTGAGATGAAGTTGTCTTTCTAAAATAATTGCTCCATGGAGCATCCATTATACCTTCAGAAAAAATGTATTACTTGACTTCTACAAATTATAGACTAGCCTATAATGGGTATTTTTGACAGCTATTAGCTTAAAAAAAAATCTGAACAGTAAAATGAGTATTGATATCACAATGGTGTGCCGTGCATGTTAATACCAACCTTCTCTGTACTTCCCTTCTAAAACATGATGTAATCATTAATTACAATAATATTGATGTAACTGAACTCATGTTAAAATATAGTATTGGCAAAGTATGTCATTTTCTCACCTATGAGATAAAAAGCATTAACTCAATATTTACAGTATGTATTGAAGGAACTGTCCAAGTTTAAAAGATAAAAAATGAATTAACTTTTGGTAATGTTTTTCTGAATCATGAAGTTACTGGGTATATTTTAAAAATTGTGAATGAGACAATAATCAGAGAAAGATAAAGATCATATGTTTTTATCTCCCAGATTCCTCTTCAAAATATTGAACACTGGTGAAAGCATGATTTGTCAATAATTTGTTAAAATATATATTCTAATTTCTTGTCAAGAATTTTATGCTTTGTATTGTTATGGCAGTTAAAATGCCCCCTAATAAAAACACTTGCAAATGTCCTTTCAGGAATATTCTATCTCATGGAACCATAATGATCCATTATTAAAATCCAGAACAAAAACAATAGTGACAGTCAGGAATCAGGGTCAGGGGCTATTTTCTTTACTGTTTCTATGTATACCAATTAATTGCAGTCATGTGAATGAAATATTTGTTGTTAAGTTTAGGAGAATTCTATGCAAACATAGGTAAAGTTTTCAATGTTATGTAAATATGCAGTAAATATTTCCCAAGTCTATTGCATTGCTAGGTTTTTTTATTTTTTGTTTTGTTTTGTTTTTTAATATGACCACAGTAGGAAGAAATGGCTTAAGTTCCCATGTCTCTCCTATATAAAGAGTTCACAGACCCAGACACATACCTCCCATCTAAAGAATCAAAAAGCTAACATGTATAATGAAAATTAAGGTTAATTAATATAATAACCAAAGGTGTATCAACTGCCTAGTCTGTCCTACCCTGCCAAGAACTGATCACACAGTTATAATTTATACATATTCCTTATTAATCATATCCTAGAGGGCTCATCCCTCCACACATGGCCAGATCAAAAATTGCATGCATACGTGGTCTCTTCAAATTGGCTTTAAGTTCATCCTCACCTTTAAGTTCATCCTCACCTCTTCAAATTCCTTTGGCTTTAAGTTCAACCTCACCTACTAGGTTAATAGTAGAAAGACAATTCTTGTGCTAAGCTCCAGCACTCCATTTGTTACTTACTGAGGCTTAGGTGGGGTGGTGGTGATGGGTAGAATGATAGATGGAAATAAGATAGAGTTTTAGTACATCTTTCCAGTTCTACTTTCTTACTTTCACATCTCTTATTCAAATGAAGTATTCAGAAGTCTAAATGACTAGCTAGCTTAAGAGGAAGAGAAACATTTAAAAATAAATCTTTAGTAGATAATTTTAAGAGAACAGGATAAGAGGGAAGAAAGAAAACAGGCTACAGTGACTTTGTAATACCTTCCTATACTTTAACCATCACACCCTTAATTCCTTTATACTGGACACACTGGGTAGAGCCCAAGGTGGAGAAAAATACCCCAGTGCTGGGATTAACAAATTACATTAAAGTGACCACAACTGTCCATGATGACCTAAATTAAAATTTCTTCCATGTATCCCTTGCAGCTGATGTAAAATAAAACTTCAAAACACTTTTTAAAAAATGAGTGTCCTGCATCCTGATAGCATGAGATTTAGCTTTTTAAAATATTTATTGTAGTCCCAAATTATTATTAATTAAAATTTACCTGTTTACACAGTTGAGGCATTATATGTGGAATTACCAAACGAATGAGTATCTACCCCTCCTACCAAAGCAAAATTGCTTAGAGCAACATAATGACTTTTTATTTCAGGAAGCTTGAACGATACATCTTTACATCTTTAAAAATCATTGAAAATAGTTTTTTTTTTTTAATTGGGAAAGATTACCTGCCATCAAGAACCTTTATACATCATGTTCTTTCAAAAGCCTATGCATTTATTATGAATAAAATCCAGCATGTGCATTACATGTATGCACACACACCTATGATTAATGTTAAAATGATACATAAAACAGTTCGTTGAGATGCAGTGGATTTTTGTGGGATTCTAATTACCTCTTTAGATTTTTCTATAGCCTTCACATTTTATACAATGTGAATAATTATTTTTGTTTTAGGCAAGCAATACAAAAATCTGTTTATGTTTCAAAATTTTTCAACAACAAAAATACAGTAAAAACTTAAAGTAATTTTTCTTGATGTCTTTACACTTCCCATCCTCCTTCTGACCTCTAACCCCAATAACCCAATGTTTTCCCAGATGCAACTGATGTTAATTATTTGTGAGCACCACCCAGACCTTTATTTTCTACTTTTTTTCATATATACTATGTGTGGAGAGACTACAGGTTAGCTATTCCTTATTCAGTCTCTCAAGATAGAGAAAAAAAAATCTTTCCTCCAGCTTCCTTGCAGACAGGGGTGTGACATCCTCTGGTCAATGAAATAGAAGCAGAAGTCCTTCTGTTGGGCTTTGGGAAACTTCTTAAAGTATGACATACCCAAAGGGGCATACCCCCTCTACCCCTCATCTTTCCCTTTTTCCTGTCTGGAGCTGTCAAGGTGCTTTGGGGGGCAGGGGTTGCTGGTAGCAGCCTGTTTTGCAAACACAATAACAAGAGCCACACCCTTTGATAAGTCAAAACAAAACAAAACAAAAAACTAACGAAAAAAAGCTGGACTCTTGCTGATATTGTTGTAATACTGAATGGTTATCTTTGCATTTTGTTCTATGTGACAAGATAATGAATAGTAAGCCCCTATCTTGCTTAAGCAAATGTTATTTATGTTTTCTGTTGCAAGAAGCTGATCTGAATTCCTAGTTGAAGGTATCTAGGTACATTTAAAACTATAGCTCTGTTTCTTATTTTACATGACATCATAAGGTATTCAATTTCAAATTGTTTTTATTCACTTAATGACATTTTTAAGATATCTTCATTTTAGCATATACAGATCTATCTTTAACTTACGTGGATTATTCAATTCTATTAATGAAACATCATTAATTTAACTTGGTAAATGCTTAAATTTAACTTGTTAGATGCTTAGGTGGCACACAATACTTGGTTATTGAAATCAATGTAGAAATTAATATCCTGGTGCTTACATGTATATTTCTTGAGGTAGATACACAGAGGTGTAGTTCCTGGGTTCAAGGGTATGTATATTTTGAATACTAATAGATATTTCGAGAACCTTAACTAATTTTATCTCCCACCATATTGAGTGCCTTTTCTTTTACGTTGGATATTGTCAGATATATGAATTTTTTTTGTCCATTTTCATGGAATAATATGAAATAACATGGTTTTTGTTTGCATATCCCAGTTACTATTGAATTTTAACATATATTCATTTATTTATAGCCATTTGTATTCCTTATCAAGTAAATTGCTACATTGACCATTTAAAAATATATCTATTGGGTTGTCTTTTTTGTTGTTTTTAGGAAATTCTTTATGTAGTAAAAGTAAGCTTTTATTTGTGGCATATATATTTGCCTAATCTGTGGCAGAGACAATCATGCATTGTGCCTTTGTTGTAAATGCTGAAATCATTTAGTACTTGTACTTCTGTTTTGCTTCTTGAACGTCACACATTTTTATTTTTTGTATGTATTTTTCACTTTGCTTCAGTGCATCCTAAATAATTATTTCAGATAAATAAATTTGGAAGGAGATACTTTTATTGCAATCTTGGTGTAAATGTTTTTATTTTGCCCTTTGCTTTTAATTTAACTTGAATTAGGCCTGTGGTTTTTAGTTTTAAAGCACTGTGCCACAGGATCTTATTTCTAGATACTGTCATCCCTCATCTACTTCATAAGAAGTCTGACCTTTATTCTATTTCCCCTTTCTTTGAAAGCTTTTAGTAATTTTAGAAATTTCAGATGTCTAGGCACATATTTAAACTCAGCCTGCTCGGCACTTAAGAAACCTTTTCAATACAAAGATATATGTTGTCAAGTAAGTTCATTCTATTATTGAGATTTTGTTTTAATTTTTATTTTCTAGTCACGTCCTTGCTTTCTAAATATTTCCTTTTCATAGTGCCCTGCTCCCATTTTAATTATTGCATATTTCCTGATGCACATATCTGCTATTCTATATGCTCATTTTGGTCCTTCTCTTTTTTAAGAGATTTGTTTCTATAATATTCATAGCTATGAATGATGAACTCAGTTGGTTATCATGGGTATTTGGTGTTGGTTTCCTTTGAAGTTTATTGAAGTGTTCCAAAATAGACTATCCCATAAATGGGATGGGTGCCTAAAGGCTCCTTCTAAGGATGGAGTGGGCATCATGACCTACAGGCTTTGCTTTAGGGTGCTTAGATGTAGAGATAGCTAGCACTCAGAATCCTTCAGATTCTAAAGTGACCATGACTTGTCTTGATATTGGAGGAAGTCAAGTATTTCTCTCCTTCATGGAGGTTTCTCTTCATGTACTATCTATGAACCAAAGATTCTCTCTCACTCACATGGGTGACCACCTGAGAAGCAATTCACTTTGTCCACACAGGTCTCAGGATCAAATGTCTCTGGGGCCTGCTGCTCCTTTGGTTAGTGATGTCATTAGGACTATAGAGGTAGGACTACTCTTCTGAATACAGAATTTAAAGCAATTTCTCTATTTTGGGATCCATCTTTTTCTGTATATTTGTTGATTTCACATGTTTAACTTCTCTGGTTATAGTCCCTCCTTCTCAATAGTTTTCCTGTGTATACTGCATAGAGGGCTGTGCTTTTCTTCTATTCTTTCAATCCCTTTTATTTCTATCTGTAATAACTCATCATAATAGCTCTTGGCACAGTACTTATTTCTCTAGACTATTAATTAATACATGGCTGTATTTTTTCCAGATTATTTTAAGATATTTGGGGACAGAAAGGCATAGGAGAAGGGGAAGTAGATGCCAATACTCAGTTCATAACCTTGAACCAAGTCTCCTTAGAGTTGCGTTTATTTATAATCAGAAAAAAAATATATAGCATTTGCATGTTTACATATAATGCATGTCATATGTGCATATAAAAAGTAAGACATTAGCTGGCAATAAAAAAACTAGAGTGAATTTTATATTCCTTGTGTATTTTTTTTTTTATGTTTTCAGTAATGAACATGTATTGATTTTATGATAAAATCTATAATTAAAAAGAAGTGTCGGGGCTTCCCTGGTGGCGGAGTGGTTGAGAATCTGCCTGCCAATGCAGGGGACACAGGTTCGAGCCCTGATCTGGGAAGATCCCACATGCCGCGGAGCAACTAGGCCCGTGAGCCACAACTACTGAGCCTGCGCGTCTGGAGCCTGTGCTCCGCAACAAGAGAGGCGACGATAGTGAGAGGCCCGCGCACCGCGATGAAGAGTGGCCCCCACTTGCCACAACTGGAGAAAGCCCTCGCACAGAAAAACGAAGACCCAACACAGCCAAAAATAAATAAATAAATAAATAAATAAAAAATAAAATAAAAACAAAATCATGAAAGGGTGCCACCCTAAACCAATTAAATTTAAAAAAATAAAAAAAATAAAAAATAAGTGTCTATAGAACTACGTTAAACTACAGCATGCCTGGTTTAATCTTTTAAAAATGACAATGACAAGACACAATATGACTCTTTCATGTGCCAGGTACCCTTCTAAGTATTTTATCTGTATTAAGTTGTTCAATCCTCACAAGCACCCTTTGATAGGGTTATTATTATTATTTCTTTTTTATAGTTGGGAACTGAGGCACTGAGAGGTTAAAGAGCTTGCCTAATGCTACCTAGCCAATATGAAAGGGAGGTAGGTTTCAAACCAAATAGTTTTACTTTACAGTCCATTCATAAGATGTGTGTTTTGCAGAGATTAGGGATGAGGGAAGAGGTAGTAAATAGAAGTGCCGGAGAGAAAGAACTAATCAGACATTGTCCAAGTTTTACAACTTCATTTTAATATATCTGCATTTGAATAAATATTAGAATTTTCCTCTGCATTGTAAGACTTTTTTGGGACATATATTCATGCTGTAACTCTGCTAGGAATTAAATATAAAGAAATAAGATTCCTTTGAGAATATGATCAAGATTTGCTTGTGTGGCAGTTTTTATAGCGTGCCAGGAAAAACATTTTATACCAAAACATCCCACAGTCACAAAAAGTGTTATCATTAGAAAATCATTAATTTTAAGTTCTCGTTTCATCTTTGAATGTTCTACATATGATTTCAAATGTATACATATGAAAGAAAAGCAGCTTATTAATGAATATTTTAAAGGCTTATCCAAGCTGATCTCTAACGAAAAACTTGCGGCTGAGAAAATGCTGCACTAAATAAACACTGAAGAAAAGAAAGAAGTGCCAGAATTTAGCGGGGGAAAAAATGACTGAAAGGAGCTATATCAGATGCAGTCTTTATCTCCTGAGTGGGCCTGGCTTGCGTGCACACCATTATACACAGTATTTGAAATATTCACTCAACTTTATAATCCATATATTACAGAAACTTGAATTAAGTAAGGAAAGATATATTGGGATTATAGCTCAGGGTGGTAGAAACTTCAGAATTCTTTTTTTTTTTTTTTTTAAACGTCTTTATTGGAGTATAATTGCTTTACAATGGTGTGTTACTTTCTGCTTTATAACAAAGTGAATCAGTTATACATATACATATGGTCCCATATCTCTTCCCGCTTGCATCTCCCTCCCTCCCACCCTCCCTATCCTACCCCTCTAGGTGGTCACAAAGCACCGAGCTGATCTCCCTGTGCTATGCGGCTGCTTCCCACTAGCTATGTATTTTACATTTGGTAGTGTATATATGTCCATGACACTCTCTCACCCTGTCACATCTCACCCTTCCCCCTCCCCATATCCTCAAGTCCATTCTCTAGTAGGTCTGTGTCTTTCTTCACGTCTTCCCACTAGGTTCTTCATGGCCTTTTTTTTTCCCTTAGATTCCATATATATGTGTTAGCATACTGTATTTGTTTTTCTCTTTCTGACTTACTTCACTCTGTATGACAGACTCTAACTCCATCCACCTCATTACAAATACCTCCATTTCATTTCTTTTTATGGCTGAGTAATATTCCATTGTATATATGTGCCATATCTTCTTTATCCATTCATCCGATGATGGACACTTAGGTTGCTTCCATGTCCTGGCTATTGTAAATAGAGCTGCAATGAACATTTTGGTACATGACTCTTTTTGAATTATGGTTTTCTCAGGGTATATGCCCAGTAGTGGGATTGCTGGGTCGTATGGTAGTTCTATTTTTAGTTTTTTAAGGAACCTCCATACTGTTCTCCATAGTGGCTGTATCAATTTACATTCCCACCAACAGTGCAAGAGGGTTCCCTTTTCTCCACACCCTCTCCAGCATTTATTGTTTCTAGATTTTTTGATGATGGCCATTCTGACCGGTGTGAGGTGATACCTCATTGTAGTTTTGATTTGCATTTCTCTAATGATTAATGATGTTGAGCATTCTTTCATGTGTCTGTTGGCAATCTGTGTATCTTCTTTGTAGAAATGTCTATTTAGGTCTTCTGCCCATTTTTGGATTGGGTTGTTTTTTTGTTATTGAGCTGCATGAGCTGCTTGTAAATCTTAGAGATTAATCCTGTGTCAGTTGCTTCATTTGCAAATATTTTCTCCCATTCTGAGGGTTGTCTTTTGGTCTTGTTTATGGTTTCCTTTGCTGTGCAAAAGCTTTTAAGTTTCATTAGGTCCCATTTGTTTATTTGTGTTTTTATTTCCATTTCTCTAGGACCTGGGTCAAAAAGGATCTTGCTGTGATTTATGTCATAGAGTGTTCTGCCTATGTTTTCCTCTAAGAGTTTGATAGTGTCTGGCCTTACACTTAGGTCTTTAATCCATTTTGAGTTTATTTTTGTGTATGGTGTCAGGGAGTGTTCTAATTTCATACTTTTACATGTACCTGTCCAATTTTCCCAGCACCACTTATTGAAGAGGCTGTCTTTTCTCCACTGTATATTCTTGCCTCCTTTATCAAAGATAAGGTGACCATATGTACGTGGGTTTATCTCTGGGCTTTCTATCCTGTTCCATTGATCTATATTTCTGTTTTTGTGCCAGTACCAAACTGTCTTGATTACTGTAGCTTTGTAATATAGTCTGAAGTCAGGGAGCCTGATTCCTCCAGCTCCATTTTTCGTTCTCAAGATTGTTTTGGCTATTTGGGGTCTTTTGTGTTTCCATTCAAATTGTGAAATTTTTTGTTCTAGTTCTGTGAAAAGTGCCAGTGGTAGTTTGATAGGGATTGCATTGAATCTGTAGATTGCTTTGGGTAGTAGAGTCATTTTCACAATGTTGATTCTTCCAATCCAAGAACATGGTATATCTCTCCATCTATTTGTATCATCTTTAATTTCTTTCATCAGTGTCCTATAATTTTCTGCATACAGGTCTTTTGTCTCCTTAGGTAGGTTTATTCCTAGATATTTTATTCTTTTTGTTGCAATGGTAAATGGGAGTGTTTTCTTAATTTCACTTTCAGATTTTTCATCATTAGTGTATAGGAATGCAAGAGATTTCTGTGCATTAATTTTGTATCCTGCTACTTTACCAAATTCATTGATTAGCTCTAGTAGTTTTCTGGTAGCATCTTTAGGATTCTCTATGTATAGTATCATGTCATCTGCAAACAGTGACAGCTTTACTTCTTCTTTTCCGATTTGGATTCCTTTTATTTCTTTTTCTTCTCTGATTGCTGTGGCTAACACTTCCAAAACTATGTTGAATAATAGTGGTGAGAGTGGGCAACCTTGTCTTGTTCCTGATCTTAGTGGAAATGGTTTCAGTTTTTCACCATTGAGGACAATGTTGGCTGTGGGTTTGTCATATATGGCCTTTATTATGTTGAGGAAAGTTCCCTCTATGCCTACTTTCTGCAGGGCTTTTGTCATAAATGGGTGTTGAATTTTGTCGAAAGCTTTCTCTGCATCTATTGAGATGATCATATGGTTTTTCTCCTCAGAATTCTTATAAATTAGAAAGCTTCTCGCCTTACAGATCAGCTTGTAATATGAGACTGAAAAGGAACTGGTGGGTAACCTAAGTGACCCAAAGCACAGATTTTGTGAAGCATCATAGTCACATGAAGAAATTTAGCGTATCAAATTTTACCAAAGTCTTTGACTAAAACTTCTCTGTATTGAGTAGATATCCTGATCTTGAGAAATTAATTTCTCTGTTATTAAAATAATAGGGATTCTAATGATACCTACTCTTAGGATTGTTATAAGGATGAAATAACTCAATGTTTATAATGTGCTTAGAACAATACTGATACATAGTTATTGCTTATGCATGTGAATGATACATGCATGTACGTACACATTTATTTTCCGACATCATCCTTATTCACTTCACCATCATATTCAATGTTTGTCTTCTCACTCCTCCATTTCCCCATAAAAAAATGAGAAATACTTCTTTGTAAAATAGCAAAGAGTATAATTTTCAAGTTTCTTGAGCATACCATCAATCTAAATTTATGTATGTTAACCTTTATTATCTGATATTTATACTGAGATTTGTTTTATGTAAATTGTTTTGTATATATTGTAAATAAATCAGAATAAGTATTTAATAAAAAATATTTTAAAATTATGATGAGTTACTCAAATTTTCTCTGAATTTCAATGTGATTGTTACAATTGAACTGAAAATCTTTTCATAACATGCATAAAACAGTAATAGCTAAGCCATTTATAATTGATGTGCTATTATGTCTGTTTCTGATTATAAAAACAACATAGGTCTATTGGAGAAATTTTTAAAAATATAGGGAAGCATAAAAGTCACATATTCCCATCAGCAATTAACATTGTTAAATTTTGATTATACCTTGCTAACCTTTTTTCTAAATAAGCCTATTTTTAACAAAATTATGAATACATTATGCTCATTGTCTTATAATCTGATTTTTCCCCTTTACACATAAGCTTTTAAAACTTCATGCATGTGTGACTTTACACATGCAAAAAGGATAATCTATGATTTTTTTTGTTTTGTTTTTAAACTTTTCTGATTGTAAGGGTAATACCATGTATTTGAAAATTTTTAGCAAAATACAAAAATGTAAATAAATATAATCAAGTAATCTTTTCCTCAAAGAAAGTTTCAGTTTCAGTTTTCTATATATGTCTACATAATATTTCCTTTACATATATAGCCATATAGATAGATTTTATCTAGTTATGTATACTGTTATTGTGGTGTTTTTACTTTACAATGTATTTTGTTCATCTTTCCAAATCAGTACATTGAGATCTATCCAATTTCTTTTAAATGCTGCATATTATTTTGAGAATATACCACATTCATTAAGCTATTACTTGATTTCTGGACATTTGGATTGTTTCCAGTTTTTGACATTACTAACAATGTCTTAGTGAATCTCCTTATATTTTTATCTTTGTGCACTGATGCCAGAATTTCTGTAGGATGAATTCCTAGAAATGGATTTGCTGAGTCAAGGGAGAAGCATATTTATAATTGCATTAAATTTTGATAAATCTCCCTTCAAACTGCTGTAGAAATTTACATGTCCTAAAACAGTATGAGAGGACCTGTTTTCTACTCATCATATATTTTTAATGTTTTACTTAAATTTGGGTCAACTAAGGGGTCAAAAATGAATAATTTTATCAATAGTACAAATTGTCCCTTTATTTTACAATTATCCTGGATCTTTGCTAACGTTCCGTGAGTATCCAACATTTGTTTTCCATTTTCATAGGAGATTGATGCTTGAATACTACTGGGGGTTTTGATGGATTTCTTAACAACGTCTGTGTATCTTTCTCTAGTTTATAGTGGTGGTAGAAAGGGGTGCTGGGAAAGTTGCTTATATGCCATATAGAAAGAGAGAGGGAGAGAAATGCAAATATGCAGACATAAGTAAGACGTACTTCCTGGACTCAAGCATACACAGGCTAGAAACAAAATAAGAAGTTTCCAGGAGAAGTTGTCTATTTAGAGGAATAAAGAAAGGCTTGTAAAGGAGGTAACATTTTTAATACCCCAAAGAAATAAATGGAATTACAATACAGCAGTTGAAAAGCATGAGTCTGATTTTAATTAATAGTTTACTAACAGTAATATCCTGTTATTAAATTGTCAGTTAATCAACATGATAAAACCTTGGGTTTGTGTGTAAACCTAACCATTATACATATCCCCCTAGAATTTTATTGATTACAATCAGCAAATCTCCTTTTGGTTGCTGCTTTAAAAGAATTCTTAAAGATTCAATAAGTAAGACTACAGATTCATTAGTAGCACTGAATGAGTGAGGAGAGACCCTGGGAGTGGTTCTTTGTATCATGGTGAGACTGATATTGTGGGGAAATGTAAATAAACTTTAAGAGAGATGCCTCAAAACTGGACTCAAGCCTTGTCTTGAAACAATCTATTGACAATTTAAAATCATTTCATTCCAAACAAATGATTAATCATCAGTGAAATTACTACTGTGAATGGCAGGCTCTCTTCAGTTCCCACTAGCTCCAAGACTCTACAAATTAGGATGCTATGATCTCTTAGCAATCTCTGGTCTCTGCTACCTTCCACAGTCCCCTTATCTATCTCTTTTAGTTACCCTCTAAAAATTATAGTAAGTTTACTGTCACTTCTAGGTATTCGTATTTTTAATAGGTTCTCCTAAGTAGTCCTTTTTGTTAGCATCCATCCTTTCTTTCTCTTGTAGGGATTGTCACTGCCCCCACTTCTTACCATAGTAGGTTGAAGGCAATGCTCTTCCTCCCTCTTTAGAAGCTGAAATCTTCTACTGCCCACTGTTGGTAGGCAGGGCACTAACCAGTGGTCTAGGATCAGCCAATTGAATGCCCCAAGTTGGGTTCTGTGCCTCGAGCAAGTGACTCAAAGTCAAAGGGGTGATGAATTAATGGAAGCCCCTTTGTTCTGATCTGGTCTTTCCAACTAATGTTGATGGCTGAGCCTCCAAATTCACAGCATTTGAAGCTACTTTTTCCTGATTATTTTCCAAAGCTGTTTCTCCAATCTCCCAACAATCTTCAGAACCCCCAATACCCTTCCAATAAATAGTTAAACTTACTGTCTGTTGTTTGTAATCTAAAGGATTCTTGAGTATTATATCTAGTCTCTCCAGTGGCTCATTGTTTCTCAGGAAGTCGATTCTTGTTAACACAGGAGTAATTATTGGAAATAAGGAAAACTTCCATTGAAAAAGAGTGAAAATGAAGAGTGAAAAATGCTGGGACAATAAAAACCTATGTTACAAGACTACATCATTGTCAGTTTTTGTTAATTGGAAGGAAGTGCATATAATTAGAAATAACTTACTTAAGTGGCTAATATATGAAGGGCAACATTCATGAAGTAATATTTGTAAAAGATCCTGTGTTCACACCACCGTAATAAGTACCACAATGTTCTCTACTCTGCTTGCCATATCCATTTTCAAAAAATATGACATTTAGTATAATCAACCTTCTATTTTTCTTTCACTATATGTGTCGTATGTTAATATTAGACAATTCTTAGAGAAAATAATATAGCTAGCTTGCCTCTGCTTTTTCTCATTCCTAACCCACCTAGAAGATGGGATGAGATGAAAATCAATGAGGATAAAGCTTAGCCAATAAATATTTTTCATGCTACTTTGCCTTAATGCTTTACATAAAAATGTTTGGGATTGTGGAGCCAAAAGGGTGCTGTGGTTCTAAGAGTATAGGTTTCAGAAAACCAGGAAGAACTGCCTAGAGCTGCCCTTCATGAAGAAGAGCAATGTTTACTGTAGCATCTGGATCATAGAAGAAACTCAATAGCATGTGTAGAAGGAAGGAGAGAGGAAAGAAAAAAAAGAATGACAGAATAAAGGAAAGAAGAGGAAGGGAGGAAAAAAGAATGTATGCAAGGTGGGTTTTTGAACATCACAAAGATTTCCTTCTTTTTCATTCTTTGAGGAAGTTTAGGACCTGCATAAATTCTAGAATAAATTACTACCAAAGACACTGGAACAGAGATTAAATAAGATATCTTTGAAATAATTTCTCAACATGAGAGCATTATATAAGATAGACTTACATGTTAATTTTTTAGAAATCCAGCAGAGCCCACTGTAAGGTCTATGGGCCCAATATTCAAATCTGACATTATCATTGTCTTACCACCAATTTCATGGGCTCTCAGCTGTTCAATTGGCAAAATAGGAATGTTATGTCACTATAGTATCATAAGGAGTGATGTAGCATATGCATCATTATGGATCAAATAATGTATATGCTGCTATAAAGTAACTCTACTAAATTGTGCTACCATTTGAGAGGCCAAATAATAACTCCTGGGGGTGGGGGGGCAGGAAAGTCTGTTAATGTCCACTAAAGTTGCCTTTTCCATATCCAGTTTTCCTTTCTTCCTTTCTCTCTCCTTCCTTCCTTTCTCTCCCCATTGCTATCTCTTTCTTTCTCCTTTTACAATTTCTAGAAACTGGTTTTTCTAGAGGTCTTTTAAAACTAGGTCATGGTTAAAATTAATTTCCAATAATAATGCTACAGTACACCTTACTGTAGGATAGGAAGTCATCATACCTATTGAAATCCAGGGCCATGCAGCCTGAAATTCAGGAACACAAGGAGAAATGGAGGACATAAATCAGTTCAGTGGGACAAGAAATGTGAAAAGATATACAAAGAGAGGGCAGACAGCAGAAGCAAGAAGAACTACAATCCTGCAGCCTGTGGAACAAAAACCACATTCACAGAAAGATAGACAAGATGAAAAGGCAGAGGGCTATGTACCAGATGAAGGAACAAGATAAAACCCCAGAAAAACAACTAAATGAAGTGGAGATAGGCAACCTTCCAGAAAAAGAATTCAGAATAATGATAGTGAAGATGATCCAGGACCTCGGAAAAAGAATGGAGGCAAAGATCGAGAAGATGCAAGAAATATTTAACAAAGACCTAGAAGAATTAAAGAACAAACAAACAGAGATGAACAATACAATAACTGAAATGAAAACTACACTAGAAGGAATCAATAGCAGAATAACTGAGGCAGAAGAATGGATAGGTGACCTGGAAGACAGAATGGTGGAATTCACTGCCGCAGAACAGAATAAAGAAAAAAGAATGAAAAGAAATGAAAACAGCCTAAGAGACCTCTGGGACAAAATTAAACACAACAACATTCACATTATAGGGGTCCCAGAAGGAGAAGAGAGAGAGAAAGGACCCGAGAAAATATTTGAAGAGATTATAGTCGAAAACTTCCCTAACATGGGAAAGGAAATAGCCACCCAAGTCCAGGAAGCGCAGCAAGTCCCATACAGGATAAATCCAAGGAGAAACATGTCGAGACACATAGTAATCAAATTGGCAAAAATTAAAGACACAGAAAAATTATTGAAAGCAGCAAGGGAAAAACAACAAATATCATACAGGAGAACTCCCATAAGGTTAACAGCTGATTTCTCAGCAGAAACTCTACAAGCCAGAAGGGAGTGGCATGATATACTTAAAGTGATGAAAGGGAAGAACCTACAACCAAGATTACTCTACCCGGCAAGGATCTCACTCAGATTCGATGGAGAAATCAAAAGCTTTACAGACAAGCAAAAGCTAAGAGAATTCAGCACCACCAAACCAGCTCTACAACAAATTTCAAAAGAACTTCTCTAAGTGGGAAACACAAGAGAAGAAAAGGACCTACAAAAACAAACCCAAAACAATTAAGAAAATGGTCATAGGAACATACATATCAATAGTTACCTTAAACGTGAATAGATTAAATGCTCCAACCAAAAGACACAGGCTTGCTGAATGGATACAAAAACAAGACCCATATATATGCTGTCTACAAGAGACCCACTTCAGACCTAGGGACACATACACACTGAAAGTGAGGGGATGGAAAAAGATATTCCATACAAATGGAAATCAAAAGAAAGCTGGAGTAGCAATACTCATATCAGATAAAATAGACTTTAAAATAAAGAATGTTACAAGAGACAAGGAAGGACACTACATAATGATCAAGGGATCAATCCAAGAAGAAGATATAACAATTATAAATATATATGCACCCAACATAGGAGCACCTCAATACAGAAGACAACTACTAACAGCTATAAAAGAGGAAATTGACAGTAACACAATAATAGTGGGGGACTTTAACACCTCACTTACACCAATGGACAGATCATCCAAACAGAAAATTAGTAAGGAAACACAAGCTTTAGATGGCACAATAGACCAGATAGATTTAATTGATATTTCTAGGACATTCCATCCAAAAACAGCAGATTACACTTTCTTCTCAAGTGTGCACGGAACATTCTCCAGGATAGATCACATCTTGGGTCACAAATGAAGCCTCAGTAAATTTAAGAAAATTGAAATCATATCAAGCATCTTTTCTGACCACAATGCTACGAGATTAGAAATGAATTACAGGGAAAAAAATGTAAAAAATACAAACACATGGAGGCTAAACAATACATTACTAAATAACCAAGAGATCACTGAAGAAATCAAAGAGGAAATCAAAAAATACCTAGAGACAAATGACAATGAAAACACGACAATCCAAAACCTATGGGATGCAGCATAAGCAGTTCTAAAAGGGAAGTTTATAGCTATACAAGCCTACCTCAAGAAACAAGAAAAATCTCAAATAAACAATCTAACCTTAAAAAATATATATATATACAAAAATACTACTCCTTTTTGTTTATTCATCTAACCAATATTTCTTGAGTTACTATATTGTACTGGGTTACTATATGAGCTGGGTTGTGGAGATGTGTAGGCCCCAAGTTACTTTACTGATCCTTAATGGACCACCTTTTATTCCGAGCATTCTCTAACATATTCTTTCTAATTTATAATCAACTTCCCACAGGAATTTAAATTTTTAGATAGATCTCTATAGGACTCAATGACTTCAATAATAAAATGGGAACAATAAACCTAAGGTTCCTGGAGGCTATAGCTTGGATCATATAATTATACCCAATGAACCCAGCACTGCACTGAGTCAGCTTCAACTATGTCACCAAAGACAATGTTACAACAGTGGTATCCATGCTGACACCTAAATTCTCCCTTCCTTACCCCTCATTAGCCCCAGTCAACCTACTGTCTTTTCCAAACAGTAGCATGCGGAGTAATAGTGCAGTACTAGCCATAAGAAAGTAGTTTTTACTTCTATAGCGAAGCAACTTCTCCATTTGCTTTGGTTTGAACATGGGCAGGGAAAGCAGCTGTTAAAATAAGTAGCCTGTGTAAGAGTTCATTATGAACATTGTACCCTAACAAAAGAAATATGCCGTATTTTCTGAATAATACATGTATATAACATATTAATCTTTTATAACATACCCTTATCAGGAAATAAATCTTATTAAGGCACAAAAAAGTTAGTGCATTTATTAAAATGGGTGAATCAATTTAAGCTTTCTTATGGTTTGTCAAATTTGTAAAATATTATATTTCTCTTCAGATAGAGTTACATACTGTGTAGCTCAAAGATAATCCCTATGGTCTTGGCATATGTTACTTAATTGTCTCAGAAGGAAATGCCATAAATAGCATGCTGTCATCCCCCACAGGCATTGGCTCATCTGTCACAGTGGGGGCTCCAGACAGGGTGAGGTGCTCTAAGACATTTCTTAGTCTATGTAAATCACAGCCATTACTTCTTACCACTTCCCAATTGGTCAATTATGTATAAACATGTGTTAATAAAAATTTGCTTCTGTGCCTCTAAGGTACACACCCATAAAGCTATGTGAGTATGATAAAGTATAAATGGCATACGTTATTATCTGATTCAACCTACCTCATAAATTATGATCCAAAGTGCTTCCACAGAAACAAAACTCCAGAAAAGCCTCTAAAGCCAAATGCTTGAAAAAAAATTTAAGAAGACAGAATGGAAATCAATATTTCTTTTTTCCAGACTTTGTAACTCAGTGAAGAAATCACTCAGGTTTTTCTTAGAAGAAAGAAAACTACAGACTGTATTAACTTTTATAAATGATTTTTATAAGCATTTGAACTCTTAATTGTTGTAGATAGTAGAACCATAAAAAATACAATTCCCTATTGTAGTAATAAATATAGTAGGTGTAACTGGCAAAAAAAATCTATAAAGGCATTGGTTTAAAAAATTTTAAATATATTTTTTGAAAAATATTTAAATAATGATTATCATAAAGATGGGCCATATGTATTTTGCTTGGGGTGCTCCTGATCAAATGATATAATCAGTAGACTGATGTATATTATTGAGGCTTATGAGGGAAATGTAATAAGCACGTTGTAGTGGAAGGTGTAAGGGGTTTAGAATCATAAGGCCTGAATTAAAGTCGTCACTCTGTCTTTAGGGCTCTATGACTTTGGACACATTATTGAACTTTTCTAAGTATCGGTAACCTTAGCAAAGAAATGGTTGGTTATGTCAGCCCAACTCAGAGTTAATATGAGAAATAAATGAGATTAGTAAATGCTGAAAAATAGTTTACAAATGTAGGTCAATATTATTGGTGTTTAAATAAGAGTTTCTATTAAAATTATTGAAAGATATATTTAAGACTAATGATCATACATTTATGATTAAATTTTTGGGAGGTAACAAATAAAATGTTCTTTAAAAGTAAATTTGTTAGTATTTCTTAATTGATTCAACAGAATAGAGGATAGTAAATTATTCTTGAACTGAATTAAAATTGCTGTGGTAGTGACTGATTGCTTATTATTCCACTAGGAATTGTATCTGCCCTCAAAAAGCATATAGTTTAGAATAAGAGCTTAGAAATAGATTAGTACAGACATCAAAGAAATGCCAGAGTTTATCTATCTATCTATCTATCTATCTATCTATCGTGTATCATTTACTAATCTATTTAGTGCCTCTTTTCATCTGGGCTTTTAAAAATCTGGAACTTCTTAATCCACTGACAATATTTATTTAGCTTTAAAGTAGGGTGGATCCCAGCTATGTGTACAGAACTGTTAATCCATAGATATATGGGGCAATAACAGTATATCAGGACACACTCCAACACAACTGCAGAATCAGCCAGGACTTGATACCTGGTAAAATAATTTTGTGAGCACTGGAATAAGGTTACATCATCACCCAAAAACGTTAAATTGACTTTTGGCATTGATGGAATTATAGAATTCTGTTTTAGTTTAACAGACATGGGATAAGTGTGTTATTAATATTGTTTAATATTTTTGAGGATTCTCATCACCCTTAATCTACTTGTATATGAGTCATAGGAATTAATTCCTAAAAGATATGCCACAGACAATTTAGTAAAACAAATCATTAACTATTATTTATGAACTGTGAATATAATGAACAATTAAGGAAAATAAAGAGATTATAATGACAAATGACGGGTAGTAGATTCACAAAAAATAGAGGTCTGGCTATTTACTATAATACTTTTTCTAACACTACAACATCGTTCCATGTGGATTTACTATAATAATCAGAGGGCATAGCAATTTTTAATGAGAATTTTTTGAATCCTTACTCATACTTGCATCTATATAACCTTTAACCTACTTGCAACCAACATAATCCACAAGTAGATCCAAAGGGGAATAGGCATCATTATGCAATAAAACTAATACATGCACAAGAGAGAGGTCATTATGCTCTCTGGTCACTTTAACTTTTGTATCTGAGCAATTAACTTGGAAGTCACTTTCAGAAATTTTACTATATAATCTATATATTGTAGGAAATAAGGACTTTTATTTATTTGAGGACTATGCCACAACCCTCCATCCTACCTTCTTACCCTTCCTTCCTTTATACATTTATATTAATTCAATACACATTTATTAGATGACTCCTATACAACAGCAATTTTGTTAGATTCAGGGAATCCAGAAATGAATAAAATAGTCTTCCTTCTTTTAAATGGTGCATAAATAACCTTTCATACTTTGTAACAGATTAATTTAAATTGGAATGCTTTACTAGATGAGAATACTCTTCCACAGTAGGCTGTAATAATAGACTAAAGTTAATAAACACATAATTACAGAATAACTAATATAAGGAGGTACTGTGGTGAAAACAAAAATAATGTGGGTCCACATCACCATTACAAAGTATTGGGGCAGCATACTATATATACATGGTTAAAGAAATAATTGTGCTAATCTTAAAAAGATTTTATATATGTAGTTTTCTGTTTCTGGCAATATGGCAGACAGGACACCCTAGGAGTATCTCCTTGTGCAAAATTACTAGGTCTAAATAAATTTTACCTTTTGAATGTGTTGCTGGGACCATAATAAAGAGGGAACATCTCAAGGATATCCCGTAAAAATGGATTCAACTATGTGCCCACGAAATATCCAGGAGCAAGGAGAAGAAACACAGTTGCCGTGAGGGGAAATGCCCTTGTAATGCAGTGATTTGCATTACATACTATGTCTTGGGCCAGTTGAAAGAAGACCTTGTTAAACCAGACTAAGATGGCTATAGATAAAAGCCAAGAAAATATAAAGCTATACTCAGAAGTCACCAAACATGAGTTTGAGTTAGCAAAAGCAAAAACAAAAACAGATGTATATTCATCCACTTCCATTTGATATTAATATGATTAAATTCAGAATATAGAACTGAAATTATAAAATGTTTAAAAAATATATTGGCAGTTAAGGCAATAGGAAACTTTCAGGAATGACTAGGCAGACTAAATTTTTAAAAAATCATAAATATATAGTATAAATTCAAAATGCATTGATGGCAATACATAATAAATTAGACAAATTCAAAAGAGAATTAGAGAACTGAAAATTATATATGAAGAACTTACTGATAACAAAATATATTAGGAATGAAGAAATGGGAAGTGAAATGGAAAATACTGTTGTGTACAACAGTTAAAGATCACACATTCATCTCAGGTATGTGCAGAATACTTATATAAACTGGCCATGTATCAGTCCTCACAAATGAAAAAAAAAACCCCACAAAAATAAAGAATACAAAATGCAATTAAGTTGGAAGTTACTAAAATATAAATTAAAAAATCTCCATGCATTTGGTAATGTAAATAAATATTTTCAAATACCTCATGTGCAAAAATAAGGAGATCACAAAAAGACTCTGAAATATTTTGATACAAGGATATAGAGCCAATAAACAAAAATTGACTGTTTTTATATACTAACGTTGAACATTTGTAAAATAAAATAGGAAGCAAAACCATTTACAATAGCATCACAGCAAGTATTTTCTAAGAAATACTTAGGATTGCTTTTAACATAAATGCTTAGTAACAAATTATGTAATTGCTGTATCTCAACTTGGGAAATTGAGCAAAAGGGATATTAAATGGAAATTTATAGCATTAAACATATGAATTAGAAGATAAGTAAGGCTGAAAATTAAATGAGCTAACATTCTATTTGAGCAGTGAGGAAAATAAAAAACACGGAAAAATAAACTTATAAATCTAAGAAAAAATAAGATAAAATAAAGTAACACTAGAAAGTAAAATAGAAAAGAAAAAGCATAGAGCATCAAAAAAGCAAAAGTTTGTGCTTAGATGAGTCTAGTAAAATAGACAAACCATCTACAAGGTTAATGAAGAAAAAAAAGAAGGCAGAAATAATCTTAAGATGACAAAATGGGAATATAATTATACATTACAATGAAGAATATTGTTAGTAAATTTATTCTGAACACTTAGATAAAATGGGTAAATACGTAGGATGCTAAAATTTACCAAAGCTAATTTATTCTTTAAAAATACCCACATCAATGTTCTTACAACTAGTTAGAAATAGAACTAGTAATTTAAAAGACCTTATGGGAAAAACTCAGGTCCAGATGGTTTTATAGGCAAATTCTAGACCATTTCAATAAGCAGATAATTTCAGTTATAAGCAACAAACAAGTTAGAATATTTCACAATCATTTCCATTAAAGCAGTATAATCTTAATTCCAAATCCAGACAATGATAGTGTGAGAAAACCAATTCAGAGGCCAATCTTGCTGTGAATATAGACCAGAAGTCTTTATATTCAGAAGCCAAGTCCTACAGTGTAAAAAATAATTATCAATCATGAGCGAGTGAATTTATCCCAAAATTTAAAGGTTGGTTTAACATTAGAAAAATCATAATGTTAATTTACCACATAAAATGATTAAAAGAGGAGAAACGTATGATAACTGTCAAATGATAAATTTTTCAAAAAGTAGAAAATTGTATTTGATAATATTCAACAACTATTTATCATTAAATCTGTTAGCAAGGTAATCCATTAGAGAAATCTATCAAAAAACATAGCAAACACTATTCTCAACTGAAAATATTTGAAGCATTTCCTCTAAAATAAGAAAAAAAGATGGTCTCTATCACCACTTTTATTCAATTGTGTACTAAATGTCTTAGCCAGCACAGTAAAAATAAAATAAAGAAAATACAAAAGAAATAAACAAAGGCAAATGATTAGAAAAGAAGAAACAATAAATGCTATCATTGTGCTATGATACACAACCCAGTATGGTACAGTCATCAAAACAGCAAGGTACTGGTATAAATACAGACACATAGGTCAATGGAATACAAGAACCCAGAAGTAAACTCATACACCTACAGTCAGTTAATCTCCGACAAAGGAGACAAGAATATGCAATAGAGAAAAGACAGTCTCCTCAGCAAGTGGTGCTGGGAAAGCTGGACAACTGCATGTAAATCAATGAAGTTAGAACACACCCTCACACAATGCACAAAAATAAACTCAAAATGGCTTAAAGACTAAACATAAGACATGACACCATAAAACTCCTAGAAGAGATCATAGGCAAAACATTCTCTGACGTAAGTTGTACCAGTGCTTTCTTAGGTCAGTCTCCCAAGGCAATAGAAATAAAAACAAAATAAACAAATGAGTCCTAATCAAACTTACAAGCTTTGCACAGCAAAGGAAACCATAAACAAAATGAAAAGACAGCCTACAGAATGGGAGAAAATATTTGCAAAAGATGTGACTGATAAGGGCTTAATTTCCAAAATATAGAAACAGCTCATACAACTCAATGACAAAAAAGCAAACAACCCAATTGAAAAAATGGGAAGAAGACCTAAATAGACAGTTCTCCAAAGATGACAGATAGATGGCCAAATGGCACATGAAAAGATGCTCAACATCACTAATTATTAGAGAAATGCAAATCAAAACTATAATGAGGTACCACCTCACACTGGTCAGAATGGCCATCATTAAGAAGTCTACAAATAACAAATGCTGGAGAGAGTGTGGAGAAAAGGGAACTCTCCTACACTGTTGGTGGGAATGTAAGTTAGTGTAGCCAGTACGGAAAACAGTGTGGAGGTTCCTCAAAAAAACTAAAAATAGAGTTATCATGTGATCCAGCATTCCCACTCCTGGGCATATATCCAGACAAAACTAATTCAAAAAGATACATACACCCCTATATTCAAAGAAGCACTATCCACAATAGCCAAGACATGGAAACAACCTAAATGTCCATCAACAGGTGAGTGGATAAAGAAGATGTGCTACATATATACAATGGGATATTACTCACCCATAAAAACGAACGAAATAATGTAATTTGCAGCAACAGGGATGCAATTAGAGATTATCATACTAAGTGAAGTAAGAAACAGAATGACAAATACCATATGATATCACTTATTTGTGGAATCTAAAATATGGCACAAATGAATTTATCTATGAAACAGAAACACACACACAGACATAGAGAACAGACTAGCGGTTGCCAAGTGGGAGGTGGGGGTGGGGGACTGGGAGTTTGGGGTTAGTAGGTGCAAACTATTACATACAGAATGGATAAACAATAAGGTCCTGCTGTATAGCACAGGGAACTATATTCAATATCCTGGGATAAACCACAGTGGAAAGGAATATAAAAAACAATGTATATGTGTGTATAACTGAGTCACTTTGTTGTAGAGCAGAAATTAACACAACATTGTAAATCAACTATACTTCAATTAAAAATACTTAAAAAATAAAACAGTATATTTCCATGTAAAATATATACATATTTTTTCAATTCATCGAATATATTGTAATGCTTTTACTACATTTATTATAAATTTTTGCCTTTGAAGTCATGAGACTCAGACCAACTCCCAGCTCTTCCGTTACTAGCTGAGGCCAAGTAACTAAACTATTTTAAGTTTTAGTTTCCTCATCTCTAAAGCTGAGATAATGACTCTTATTTCACAAGGTTACAGTAGCTAAAAATTTCTCTAAATTCTAAAACACTTTATCAACACTTCGCAAAACTGTATCAGCATGACTAATGAGATTTTTCTCTTGTTTTAGTTTGATTTTTTTCCCTAAAAAAGGTACCATATAAATATTGTGAACCAAAGAAAGACAACCGGTATGTCTGCTTACCTTCCATATCTCTTAAGGTCCCGATGAAAAAGCAAAAAGAAAACATAAAGGGAAGCAGAAAAACCATAACACAGTTGGAAAACATGAAATGGAAAAACTACAGTCCAAGATACTGAAAAACAGACTGACGGAAAAAATAAAAACAGTGGAAACACTCACCCAAGAGAGCAGAGTAAAGCCTGGTTCTTCCTGAAAGAGCTTGGAACAAACTGAAGCAGAGAAGCCTCCAATATAAGGTGCAGGTGTGGACCTCGGGCCCCACGGGCCAACCTTTATTCATGACAGCTGGCCACCTGGGTGCTGCCTCTCCCCATTCCTGGGTTTTGTAGAGAAAAACTTTAACTTTTTAAGTAAAACTTGAGAATCACTCTCAAAAGAAAGTGGTTTTTCTATGTAGCAAACCAGTGGGGGTTGTCAAGCCCAAGATAAAAGAGCGAAGCTTAAGGAAACTCTGGACTTTATATCAGATGCTGAAAAAAAAAAACACACATGTAACAAAAATGTCCAAGGCAGGTTTACCCAGGAATGTTCCCCTGGAGATTAGAAGTGCCTTTATTTTGGCAGTTGTGGGGATCCACAGCCTGGCTCCCTCTCTGCTCTACCCACACCTAGGCCAACTTCCAAAAAACACCCTATTGGTCCTTCCATTAAAAGGAACGGACTGTTAGGAAAACAGGTCTACAGCAACCAAAGGAAAACCACCCAAGACAGCTATATCCATCAACCTAATCCTTCATGGTAACAAGTTGTAAGGGTGATCACCAAGTTTCTGAGGAAAATAAATAGGATGTGTTCAAAACAAGACAACAGGCCCAAAATGGAGACACTTATGCTAAGCCACACTTAACTGTCCAAGACTTAAACTTAATTACAGTTTCAGCTCTCCAGGAAATGGAATCTTAAACCATTCAATCAAAAATCACCTGATCAGCCCTCGTTAGGTAATCTGCCTGAGATACCCTTGCCATCCCCTAAAGGAAAGCAACTTTGTAATAACCAACCTACTTTTTTTGCATAGTATAACTTCCTAGTTCCCACTCCCCTCTGCCTGTAGAAACTCTCATTTTGTTCAGCTCTTCAGAGCTCCTTTCTATCTGCTAGATTGGATGCTGCCTGATGCAAGTGGATTTTTGCTCAAATAAATTGTTTAAAATAAAATAAAATAAAATAGGAAAAAATGCCAGACTATTCTGATATGAAATGCTCTGAGGAGAGTAGCAATAATTACTCACCATGTTACTAGTGATGTAGTATGTGGCTTTTTTCACATGGATAATGATTTATAATAACCTTATATAATTAATTGACAGCAAATAAAGAGTGGAAAATTCTACCCTCTTCACCAAGAGCAAAGCCTTGATAGAATTCTATTGCCAGAATAAATGAATATTTCAGAATCAAGATCATGTACTACAAGTTTCATTTGTAAGAAACATAGCTATAATATGCATTCCAACATGTCATGGAATTTTGCTAAATTCTCCAAGTCCATTAACTGTATAGATTATTGTGTTATAACGTATGATCCCATATTTGCTGGTATGTGCTATAAAGATTTTTATATTAAGCGGTCCCATTGATTAACATGGACAGGGAGAGAAGAAGGTATTCTGACTGGACAGATTCCATCTTTTGAAGCCTTGAGTACTTGGCCCAAATTTCAGTGTCAAATGTAGACTATAATTTATTTAGACTTGGCTTTTGTTCTTTCCCACCCCCAACCTTAAAAACTACAGGGTAATATTAGGCATTTGAATTTATTAGCATTCATCAAACAGTATTTTTGGCAGCATTGTATCACAAAGGCTGACATTGGCATATATAAAACAATACATGTGCAAGCCTGCAAAGAAAGGACATTTGAAGGGAATGTCCGTTATATAACTTAAGCTGTTTTGGCTGGATCAAATAAAATTATAGAGGCGCCATGCATAGCACTGTTGCTGAAGGCCATCATAAACCCTCGTTTTCATGGGGTTATATGGTCTTTTTGCCATGAAAAATTTTTTTTTTGTATTTAAGCGGTCAAAGTACTGAAGAAACCTGGGAAAAGGGAGACTTTGGTATTTTTTTTCCAATTAAAAAAAAAGAGTATCTACAAAATAAGTCCTTTAAAGGCAGATGAAACCAAAATTTAAATGCCTTGATGACTATTATGAAACTGTGTGAATTTTCTTCCTGTAGTAAATGTGTATTATGTGATTATAGTTGTCTCTAGTCAATGTGTTTTAAAAGCAAGGAGACATATCTGCTTGTTACACCAATTTAGGTTTCAAGTATCTTTTAAAAAGTTAGTATGCAAATAGCCGGGTATGATAAAACAAACTGGTAAGCATCCTGTCACTCATCCATTGCTTAGGATTCAAAATCATAAGTTTCTATACTTCTATGTGAGAAGGAAAACTGATTTTAAAAATCACATAACTTGCTAACTTTATATATTTGAAGCTTTAAAAAAATAACAATCCAGGGAAATTGAAAATTTGAGTCACACCTGGATTGCTTTCCCATAGGGAACATCTGCATATTCAGAAATATCTAAATATTTTGCTAAACCTTTCAGTCAGATAGTCAGATATTCAACTAGAGAGAGGTTTTATTTCTCTTTAATTATGAATCGAGACAACATATACATGCCATGTAAACAAAATGATCATAATAAGTTAAATCAGCAGGTTGTACCATCTCTGATAAACTTCTTGGACTCTGTTATGCTAGTGTAAACTGCAAAATAGATTGTAGTTCTTTCATGAATCTCCTATAAAATTGTTATGTCCTTTCACATCGGGGCATATTATGTCAGTTTGATTTAACTTATTGTTGATGTAAGTTAAATCATTTGGCTCAGGTAATCCACAAAATTTCTCCATTCACCAATTCTTTTCTCTTTTTGTGCTAATACATAATCTGTGGGGTGATACACTGAGACTGTCTGAATATTCTGCTCTCTAACAGTCTTTCACCAACAATTTTAGCATCCACTGGCAATTTTCATTTACAGTAACAATTTCTATATTTGTGGTAAGGTGATCATTTTCGATCTTTATTATTTCTTCTGCATATATTAGTAGACAGTATTCTGTTAGATAAAGCCCTGCACCTCAAGTCACCCATATTAATGATTTGATTTTAGTATCAGTAAGGACTCATGGACCATTTGCTTAACCAACATTTTATAATCCATTTCTGTCAATATTTATTTTATGACAAGTTGTCTTAATTTGGCCAATGAAAAAAAGTCCTTTCTGGATGGCTTCTATGTTCTTTAGCATGATTAATTGGTTTTTGAGCACTTCTTCAGCTTCTAACATAAAAGAAATGATAACTAAATTTTTTTAAAATGACATACTTTTGGATCCTTGACTGAAGAAGAAGAAGGAGGAGAAAAACAAAAAGGAAAAAAAAAAAACAGCTGAAAAAGGCATTATTGGACAATTGGGAAATTTTAAATGTTGACTATACGTTAGAAACTAGTATGTATTAATGTTAACTTTCCTTAGTGTGAAAATTTTACTCTGTTCACACAGGATAATACTATTATTCTTAGGAGATACATGGTTAAATGTTGAGGAGTAAAATTACACCATGTCTTTAACTCTCAAATGTTTCAACAAATGTTATAAAAGGTTAACAGTTGGTGAACCTAAGAAAAGAGTACTTTTGTGGAGTTGGAAATATTTCTAAATTAAAGTTGGGGTAAAAAATATAAAAATTATATTTAGATAATCCCCAGTGGGGATAAAAGCATAAATTTACCAAGCAAATGTAAAACAGTGGGTGGCTTTAACATTTTTTCACTAATGAGGACAAATAAGGACTTCAAGTTCTAGGAAATTCAGCTGCTTACATTAGTTGATAAAGATTCAATTCTAACACAGCTAAAAGCACATGCCTAGCACCAAAAAATAAGCTACTAACCAGATGGAAAGAGAAAAGGTGTGGTTAATTGAATTTTCATGTAGAAAATCTGTTTATTTAAAAATCTTATTATATTTATCAAAAATGTTAACAACAATCCCTGCCATTGTATTGTATGTATATTTTCCTAACGTATGAACTGTGTAATCTAAATGTAATTGAACTTTTCTAATATTCACCATAAAGTATGAAGAAGATATAGATCAGGGGTCCCCAACCCCTGGGACTCCTGACCCCCTGTTAGGAACTGGGCCACACAGCAGGAGGTGAGTGGCAGGTGAGTGAGCGAAGTTTCATCTGCTGATACCCCTCGCTCCCCATCACTTGCATTACTGCCTGAACCATCTCCCCTCACCACCGTCTGTGGAAAAATTGTCTTCCATGAAACCGGTCCCTGGTGCCAAAAAGGTTGGGGACCGCTGGTATAGATGACTGAGCTGAATATATACATTATGAAAGAGCCTAGAATATTTTGTATATTATGACAAGTCTTATTCATAGCAACGTTAGAAACAAAGGGCATGGAAGTTCGGTTGATGTAAATAGATTTTGGTTAACTGGGTTCCAGTCAACTAAATTCTCACTCAGTAATTTCACCCATATTCTCAAAGGTTCCTACAAGAGAAAAAAAATTTATGATAGCTTGGTAAAATATTAATGTTTTACCCTTTGGGAAGAGGAGAATAATATATATGTATGTATTCTTATCTAATCCTCACATTAACTGATAATCCCTGATAATATGGTAATGCATGGATTATTCTCACTATTTAACAAATTAAGAAACTTGACCATAGGAAGTTAAATCCAAATACGCTGTTTTAAAAGATAAATTCATGCAATTTCCAAGTCATCTATGGTGTTCCTCTGGAAGGAAAGACTTAATTTCTTTATAATATACAGGAGATACTGTTTATCTAGATGACTAAGCTATTGAACCTTCCATGTGGTCAAAGGCAAGTAACATAGCATAGCATACTCATTTAACAGGAAGAACAAGTGCTACAACAAACATTAAATTTTTGGAAATATGTGAGGTGGGAAAAGGAATCTTTAAGCATTCATTATTATATACTCATCACTATCAAAAGTAGTCTGAAAAATTGTTTTTGGAATTCTAAGCCTTCCAGTTCAGGAGCATTGATTAAATTAAATTTATTTAAATTAATGATTGTAAAGGTTGACTTTTTAATTGCAAAGATTTATAATTAAGGAGGTAAAGACAACAGGTTAGCAGTGCATATTGGAGATGTGCTGGAAATCAGAATGCATATGAAAATGAAAAAATCTGACTAAACTGTGCATGCCAATAAGTGGCATATTATTAGCACTTTTAAAGCTCTCCTTTTGTAAATCCAACTAAACTATATTTAGACTTCTAAACAAGGAAATCTCCTCCTAGGGCACTGCTAGTTTTGATGTTTAGTTTTACTTTTTATTTCTCTTTTTTTACTGGATGATACTTCTTTAAAAAGCAAAATCATGTTGTTAACCAATTATTAATTTCTGTGTGTTTAATATTTCACAAACTAAATCTTTTATCTATGAATGTTTTTACATGATAGTTGGACATCAGTTCTTAAACATATGCTATAGTAAATAATGAGTGGCAGGAAAGAATATGTTCAAAGGGGTACATAACATTTTGATTCCTAGTGCAAAATAGTTTACTAACTGGAATATAAAAGGCATGAAAAGCATTTGATTTTTAGATTTTCCCGTTACACGGGAGTGCCCATATGGCCTGGATTCCATAGAGGTGTGAGTTATCCAAAATGTGTGAACTCTCACTGTTGAATATTACATGTAAATATTACATACATACACACACACACAAAGATACATACACGTATATTTTTTGGATTGATACAGTGTTTGCAAAACTTTGCCTGTTATTAGTCAATTATATTTTTCCTAAAATACAGAAAAACATAATCCAAGAAAAGTGATAATAAATGTTGTAAATCATCTATACTCCAATAAAAATTAATTAAAAAAATTTTTTTTAATTTAAGGAAAGGAGAATGAATCCTGACACAACCAAATGCTGCAGGTGGAGTTATAAGTAATTTTAAAAACCTGTTTATATCTGCCTATCACTGAAAATGACAACTATGGAAAAAAAAAGAAAGAAAAGTGATAACATTATAATACTGTACTTTGTAAACACAATGAAAACTGTAACAATTTATTATTTTTCAAATAAATTATGAAAAATAAAAGAACCAAAATATTTATGTAAATTAAGTCAGAAATTTTATCCTTTCAAAATGAGTTCAATGAAATTAAGTGGTGATTTAAATAATTACTCAATTATCTCCTCCCCCTCCTTTATGGTATTATGCTAGTGATATAGGTGTATTTTTAATATAATAATAATGTAATTACACTATTACATTCTATTTAATAGTTACATATTTTATCACAATTTAATAGCTAATATGATAATATCCTGGGCTAACATTATCACAAATACAGTTGACCCTTGAACAACATCAGTTCGAACTGCTTGAGTCCAGTTATATACATGGATATCTTCAATAAATACTTACTAATGTACTACTCAATAAATAACATTCAATAAATTAGTAAGTATTCAATAAAGACTAATGTACTACACAATCCCTACTTCAATGAACACTCAGATGCTGAACTGCAGGTACAGAGGGCCAACTATAAAGTTATACATGGATTTTTGGACTTCCCTGGTGATCCAGTGGTTAAGACTCCATGCTTCCATTGGTTGGGGAACTAAGATCCCGCATGCTGCACTGCCCAGCCAAAAAAATAAAATAAAATGAAGTTATACACGGATTTTTGACTGCACAGAGAGTTGGGGTCCCTAACCCCCTGCATTGTTCAACCGTATACTAAAAGAAATATAAACACAGCTTAGATGACTTAATCTACATCCCAAACCAAAGTCAAAGTCATAACTAAGCAGAACCTTAAAGTTCTTATAGAAGGCCGTGCTGCTAGAGGGTGAGAAGAGCATGGTGCATTCTCTTGTGCTATTTGACATTACAAAAGACTTGACCTTGTAAAATACTACCAAGTATTATTTGGTAAATATTTTCTAAATTTTCTCTTTCTCTTTCCACTGTGTCCTCAGTTTCCTGATTTCTAATTACCAAAAAGTTGGTAGGAAATAAAACGTTGCTTTCTTTACCATCATACCAATTGTCCAGTTCTTAATAATCTGCAGGAGATGTCATGGTAATGAATCAGAAGATATATGTTTTGCGGAAACGACTAAGAGATTAGAACAATGTTCAGTAATAGATGTATACTCCTCAGTGTAAGGAGTTGAAAGTTGGAATTGTGGCTTTTGGTGTTGGGACCTATGTCTTTCAATGTATTTGCTAATGATGAAGAAGACAACATAAACAGAGAGATGGTGAAATATTCTGACAACACTAAACTATTTGGGTTAGTTAAAAACTAATGAGGTTTGGGAGATACTCCAGATGGCTCTAATCATACTGGAGAATTGGGCAGCCCAGTGGCAGATGAAATTCATTTTTGATAAATGTACAGTAAGGAATATTGAAAAATTATAATCTAATCTCTCCATGTATACCATGAGGTTTTGAACTTGCAAATTCTCTGAAGAGCAAGACGTTTACTGCCACTACTGCTGGTTCAATGAAGGTGTCCCCCAATGCACATCTTTTTGAAAACAGCTGAGTAATTGCATGGAAGTGTTTAGAAAAAGGTTTGAAAATGCAAATAATAGGGAAAGCTGTTTTGAGACAGATAAAGAATGTTTTACCCATGACAGCAGGATGGATTTCTTCTGGCTAACAAATGAGAAGTGACAGAAACAGGAAAGTCACAGAAGCTTGTGGAAAGAGTGACTTATTCCTAAAGTAAGACTGAAAGACAGGCTGACAACTGGAGAACACATTTACATATGCCCAAACCTGTTAGTACCATAAAGCTTTTCCATTTTGAGCAAGATTTGAACCATGGAGAATTTGATCTCATTATCGGGGCAGCAACTGTTGGGGCCCTGACAATTAATACATGAGTTTGAAGATTTGGCACTTGAAAGTTAAAAATTCAAGGCTTAGCTCTATTTGGTACTTGGTTGTAGGTGATAAATCCTGACAGTGTATATTCATAGCCTCTTTGTAAAGTTTATACTCTAAGAAAAAGAGTGATTATATTTACATATCAAAAGACCATGCTTCCAATTCACCACTGCTTGAGCAAATAATAGGCAAAGATGGCCAGGAAAGTATTGGATGCATACTCAGAGATTGCCTTAAACTAAAGAAATTCAATAATAAGTTGCTCACACTGTATTTTTTGAGTTTGTTCTAAATGAGTAATTGGAGAACTGTCTCAAATGGTTTGTTTTTGACTCACACCCAACAAAAATAGGGAAAAACATCTTATAAATTTAAGGTTCATTGATAAAGTTGACAGCTTTTTTTTTTTTTTTAGCAGAATGAATCCATTTACTATGTTTAGTGAAGGAAACATGAAAATTTTCTCAAGGGATTGCAATAAAGCCTTCTGATCTGTTTAAGATAAGTGAAAAGTATCAGGATAAATATTCTGTAAATACAGCTTAAGAATTCATGAGGACTTCCCTGATGGTGCAGTGGTTAAGAATCTGCTTGCCAATGCAGGGGACACGGGTTCGATCCCTGGTCTGGGAAGATCCCACATGCCGCGGAGCAACTAAGCCCGTGCGCCGCAACTACTGAGCCTGCGCTCTAGAGCCCGCGAGCCACAACTGCTGAAGCCCGCGCACCTAGAGCCTGTGCTCCACAACAAGAGAAGCCACCGCAATGAGAAGCCTATGCACCACAATGAAGAGTAGCCACAGCTCGCTGCAACTAGAGAAAGCACGCGTGCCGCAACAAAGACCCAACGCAGCCAAAACTAACTAACTAACTAAATATTAAAAAAAAAAAAAAAGCAGGTGCTTTGGAAAGGAGCTTTATTTAAAAAAAAAAAAAAAAATTCATGAGAAACCAGACAAAAAGCCATGCTTTGCATGAGATAGTAATAAAGTTTGTCCTAAGAAATACAAATCAGCAGGTATTTAAAATTATACTACACATTTCATGACCACTGAATATGATTAAATAAGCTGAACTTCAATATGACAAGTAAACCTAATAGCAATTATATACTATATATTTACATTATATATGTTTACATATAATATGTATTAGCATGCACATTTATTTATTGTAATTGTAGAACTATAATCATATAACTATACTACATTATGTGTATTATATCTTTATATGTGTGTTTCTAGTTTTTATTCATAGTTAAAAATTGCTCTAAGTCTTTTATTCTTTTGATTCATGATTCCTAAATGAAGAAGCTGATGAAGTTTATATTTCGCTTTCCACTAGAGCAACATTAGGAATATAATACCTTGGGAAGCAGAACTCAAGAAGCATGCTTCCTAACATCTTTTTGTAACAGATATGCATAATGAGCTTTATGTTGATCCACGTAAGGTTTTCTGTATTTTTAAATACTTTTTTTCAATGAAACACAACCTGAACATTAGATTAAAGACATGCCAAACAACTCGTTGGATTCTGTTAATTATTTTTTAAAAATTTTAATTGGAGTATAGTTGATTTACAATGTTATATTAGTTTCTGCTGTACAGCAAAGTGAATCAGTTATACATATACATATATCCACTCATTTTTAGATTCTTTTTCCATATAGGTCATTACAGAGTATCGAGTAGAGTTCCCTGTGCTATACAGTAGGTCCTTGTTAGTTATCTATTTTATATATAGTAGTGTGTAATTATTTGCATGAGACTTAAGGAACACTGCTTAAGAGTTTTTTGGATCTACATTAGAGCAAAACTACCTATAGGTGGGTTTAGAGATCTATGAATGTTTCCAAAATGCTGGCATGTTGAAAATTGGCTGGGGAGGCCAAGTGAACCTGCAGTTTTTGAAACAGTAGCAATGAGAAATGGATGAAATAGTAAGGAGGAAAGGGGTTGCTCAACAACACTTCCTATCTTAAGCATGTCCCTCTGAATGCCACATGTTCTCTCAAGATGTTGAACAGACGGGTTCTATGGGGATGCCCCAGTCATCAACAGCTTTGTGAAGGAAGGCACCTGAAACTGCGATTGAATCCTTCTGCCTGCATCTGCATTGCCCTGTGGCTCTCAGCATTCCTAGAACTCAACTTTTCCTAGCAATAAATCTCTTCCAGCACACTACGTTGAAAGTTCACTATTCATACATGCTGTCTCCCTTTTACTGAATAATCTGTATAAGTGAAAATGAATAATAGTGGTCACAGGAGTTACAAACAAAAGTGGTTCCACGTGTCCTTAGAGAGGCAATTCACTTTGGCAAAGGGGCAGCCCCATCCTTTAATTCCACTGGCGCTGTAAGAAACCCACGCTGATCCGAATTCTCCAGATGAAGAACCTGATTACTGTGATGATGTTAGTTTGAAGTTGCAATTTGTTGATAAAACCTCTTCCAGAGTAATTGTTTCTAAGGGAGACTACAAAAACCAGTGAGTATAATAACCAAAATAGTATCAGTTTGGAAATTTTTATTCATATCTCTTCTATTACATTATCTAGAGATTCATGAGTATGCTTTCAGGATAAAGCCAAGTGTTTTACTCTTTCTCCTTGAAAAAAGAAAAAAAAAACTTTTAATTCTTCCAGGAGCCCTGAGTTCAGGGAAATGAATAAGTAAATGGCTGCTTAATCTGTTCAATAAATCCTATTACTAGAGGAATGAATAATCTCACTCTTTTATCTTGCCTTCCATAAAAGTGAGCAGACTCTTAGATGGAGGGCACAGAGTTTAAGGACAAGTTGTAGCATATTACATGTGAATGACTGAATGAATAAAACCTCCATTGTCCCCAAACAGTGAAACCACAGCTGAAGAAATAGTCTTGGCAGAATCAGAGGAAAAATAAGACCCTACTGAGCTTGACTGCAGTCTCACAGTAAAAAGAAATGAGAAATATAGCAACATCTTCAAAATCACTGCTTCTTTGGTTTGGGTCTCCCACAGCAGTTTTATGTCATTAGATTATAAAGTACCATGGATCTGCCATCCTGTTTTTCCACGGCACACATTTATGAGAAAGAGTTATTTTAATCCTCCCTGAGGCCAAGCGTTTTCTCTCTTTTTATTTATTTATTTTATGATTCTACACAGTATCTAGCATGTACTTTACCAGAAAGTATATGCTTAATTAACAAACGTATAAGCAAATGAACGAACGAACGAATGATTTTAATGAAGGAGATGTAGACAGAGCATTTGGTATCTGTGATACCAGGGGAAACTATCATGTTGGAAGTCTGAAGGCATGAAAGAGGAGGCACTTCCAGTTGCTCCCTTCAAAAACGCAACATTTCAAGAAGTCTATGTTACAATATCCCATCAATTTATGTGTTTTTTCACTGCCATCAAACTATATGTTTTTGTGGAAGAGAATATAGAAGTTCCCTTGTAATTCCTGGTTCCTTGAGATAAGACTATAACCTGGCATAAATTGAGTGCTCTGTCATTGCTTGTTTGAAATGAAACTGTCTCATCTCTTGATATTCTTGATGTTGCCTTTCTTGATTCTCCACCAAGATTATGAACACTCATGGAACTGTTCTTCCTTCCAATAAAAAGAGATCTTCCCCAAAGCTAAGTCCACATCTATCTTTCCCATTTCTTATCAAACAACAGGTTGGGCTCTCAGATTCATACAAATTGATTCATACTCATTGATCATTATATCTTGCTCTGACCTTTCATTAACGAAATCCTATGTTCCCACACAAGATAAGGACTCAAATTCATTATGCTCAAAATTGATGTTTTATTTTATTTTCCCATTCCTGCTTTTCCTTCTTGGTGCCATATTTTTGTCTCGGTGTCTTTTCAACGAGGTTTGAAATATTGCTCAGCCATTAAATGGGTCAGAATGATCCAATCAGTTCTACCTCCTTGACAATCACCCCCACCCCAGCTTTCACTTCTCCACTGCACAATTTCTCGGGCCATCAGAAGTTTTTACTTCATTACCCCATGCCAATTCTCTCCCTTTTTAAATCAAGTTTTATGTTGCTGCCAGATATATGCCTATAATTACCTTGATTCTTTATAGTGAGATGTCAGTGAATATTATTCTCCAAACTAAAAACCTTCAATTAGTTGTCCAAGTCTAGGTAACTCAACCTAAACTTTAATTCCCAAAATCAGAATGGTAGGATGCTCATATTTTTCTCCCACTTAAGCCATTTCTATATATTAATTCCAGAAAAAAACAGGACTTTGAGAACTGGGGAGACCTGAATTTGAAATAAGCCTCCCATATTAGTAGTTCTGGATGACAAGATAATCTCTTTTAGTCCATTTCCTTATTTGAAGATGAAGATTGCATAGTTAACTCTAAAACCTTAAGATAATAAAATAAGGTGAAGTATGCAAACACATGGAGTATATTAGGGTCACATAAGTTAGTGGGCTTTCTTAAAGACAGCTCCCCTTTTTTAACTGTTAATTTACTTGAGTGTAGGAACACCAATTAATCACAATGGTGAGGAAGAAACCAGATTTTGTTTTGAGAGGATAAGAAGTTTGAATCTGTCACTCACCAGGTGTGATAAAAAATTCAGTTCATCTATTATAGTGGCAGTTATCTCATCAGTAAAACAATTCCTACTTCTCAAAAGTGTCCTTAGGATTAACTGAGATACCATCTGTGGAAGCACCTAATGTGAAGCCTCTCCTCTAAAGAACTAAATAAAGTGTTTTCCGCTTTTTCCCACTGTTCAGTGTAACACATGGATAGTGGATTCTCATAGAGAATTATAAGTTAGTGATTATTGGCCTAATTGTGTTACTCCATTATTAAAAATGCAACTGTTGGATTTGATTTAAAAATGAAAAGAACTATCAAACTTGTATGATTTTTTATTTTATGGTTTTCTTTACTGGGTTATGATTTCAGAGATTTCTAAAGCATCTTACCCTTTGTGACTATTTCAAAACTGTTCGATGAAGGTTAGTACGTCAAACATTAGTCTCTGATTTCCATTTCTTTAGCTTGATTGTGTTATGTTTTTATGGGTAAAATTACTAAAAAAAAAAAAAATCAGTTAACATAAAAAGAATATTTTAGTTCCAGTTTCCAAACACAGGGTACCAAGCATCTACCACTATTTGAAATACGCAAATGTTGCATTTAGTTTCAGCCACTGACATTACAGATAGAGTGGATGGGTTTAGTGAATTCTGACATGCAATACTAGGGGGGAATAAAAGGAAAGTTACTCATTATTCAGCATTCATTTCTATACATATTTACCATAGATTAGCAAAATGGCTTCATTACAGGTATTTAGACTAGATTAGTAAATTCACTGATGCTGAGTCCACAAAGATTTGTGATATTTGGCACCCAGCATCTACATCTGCTTTGAGATTGAGGTATGAGAGGCTCACCGTACCTGAGCTGTCTTGCTGTTATAATTACATGGGCTTACTCCACTGGGTTATGTGTACATTACTGCAATTGAACTAAAATGGGTCTGTTTTTCACAGTTTAGTCATGCATCAATACATTTTTAATTAAAAGTGTGTGACAGGTACAATAGTGAAACACACCATATAATTTTCTCAAATATTCCATTTCCTCAAGGATAGATAATAAGAATCTTGTCTTTGTTAGTCAGTGAGAATATATTTTTTAATCTAGATGTTTGATTAAATATCTGAAAACTTTATGTTAAACCACTGCATTTTGGTTTTAAGTATTTCTACCACAGATACTTTACGCTGTTCCATCAAAATAAAGCATTTGTTCTTGGCAGAACTAAAATAGATGACAAGCAATTTGATGTGCTTTTTTATTTTTATTTTTCATGTTCATAATGAAGAGATAAGAAGTCAGCAGTGATATGAATAGTGGAATCAATTAGAACATTGTTGTTTCTGGAGAGAAATCAGCAGAAAGCTTAGACGCAAAGAAACCAAGGGAACAACTTCAGGATGCCTGTACTAAGGTGCATGAATACCATGACAATATTGCTATGTTTACACAGAGAAAGACTAACCTCTCTAAATGAATTCTAAACATGAAAGTTGGATGACCAGCAGAGACTGCAACTTGTTGAATTCTTTGCATACCTCACAATGCAAATTCCTGAAAACCAATAACCTAAATATAAGGTGGAAAATCCAGTTTTGCTGAAAACACTAGATCTAGTGGTTCAATTACTGATGTAACAAGTTTAGGGCCTTCATGAAAAGGGACTCAGTTTTCTTTAATGGTCATGTATTTTCAGAATTTCAATGTTTTACATTAGTATTTTATATATAAATAATCTATTAACCACTACTAACAAACACAAAATACACTCTTAAAAATTGGTGGAATTACACTTTGGTGTTAATTACACTTTGGTGTTAATTTCATGTGAATTGAGTTCATATACAACAAATAAGCTGGTGTTCTCAATAATGTTCCATGATCCCATCAGAAGACAACTCATACAACATGTGATGTGAACAAAAAGCTTCGGCTGTGTCATTAAAACTTGATTAACGTATTTGCATTGGTTATGTGTTTAAAACTTGCCTGACTACTAAAAACATGTAGTACATTTCTATAGTGTTTTCAAGAAATTATTTTTTGTGTATCCTATATTACTTTATCATTACAAAGTTCATCACATTAGATTGACTACTGTGGTCAATGTTTTTAAATGAAACAATCAAAAATATTGATAGAAGAGATTTCTTGTTTTGAATTGTTTTCTAAGTTATTACATAATGGTATTACTAATGTTAAAACATTAAATATAATTACTATCACTAAATTAAAAGATGGCATGATGCACATTGTCAAGAAACATATAATTCTTTTTGGGAAACAATAATCTTACAAAGAATGCTACTGTGGAATAATATTACATATAACCAAGCAAAAAGCATCTTGGTTTGGTGGGAAAAAACTAACCATTTAAAATTGGAACACTTAATGATTATGTGTTCTGTACCTTTACCTACTGTCAGTGATGTGGGACACCACAAACTTATTGAACTTCAATTTCTCATTCATAAATAAGGATAAAATTAAAATCGTAAATAATCACATAAAATTGTTGAGAAGAGCTAACTAAATTGTGTCTATGACAAGAGTTTTATTAACTGGAAAACTCTATATATATGATTGTTGGTTCACTTATTCAAAAGAATCTTATTAAGCACCCGAGTGAGTCACACTTAAGCTGAGAATTGAAGAATAAGTGCAGACACTTAAATAAAGGGAGAAGGGTACATGGAAATATCATATAGAGAATATAACATATGGTAGGTCATCATCTCCACACACACAACTCTAAGGCAAGGATGCAGGTAGGTATTGGCTGCGGAAGTTCTATTGACCTGGTACTCTTCACAGAGTTATGCAGTACACTAACTTGCATGGCTATATATACTGTAGTGTGGTTCTGGTGAAACCACAAAAAGCTTGGCAATTTCCAGAAGTGAATGAAGCCCAGTGTAGCTTGGCTTTTGTGAGTTATTTTGGCAAAAACCTGGAAATAAAGAGGAAGGTTAGGTGAGATAATTCAGGTGCCTTGTAAGATCATTCTGAGAATGTTGAGAGTGTTGTACTTTATACTAGGAGATAGGGAAACATACTCAGTTGTTTGAAAAAAGATCAGAGCTGTGTTATAAAAAAGAATCATTTTAACAGTTGTGTGGTGAATGGATCTAGTGGGTCAAGTTTCCAGTTATAAAAAAAAATTGTAGTAGTTTAAGCTCAAAATAACGGTGCCTTTGGTTAGGGATGTAGAGATTAGGTGAAGTACAGGTTGTCAAGAAAAATTGATAGTTAGCAGTGATACATTAAGCTAATTCAATAAAAATGTTTATCTATTACCTATCATATGTCAGGTGTTATGCAACATTAATTGAAGGAAGGCCCACTTAGACTAAGGTGCCCCTGTCCCTGGTTCCAAAGGGAGCAGAACAGGCCTTATTTGGAAATTATTGTATAGATTGGTTCTAACTTGTTTGGGGGCTACCTGAAGGATTAATGCAAAGCACTTGTCTCTCTTTTGCCTAACTCAGAACTCATTCAGCCTACAGAATGGGAGAAAATATTTGCAAATTATATATCTGATAACAGTTTATAATCCAGAATATAAAAAGAACTCCTCCAACTCAACAACAAAAAAGACATATCAATTAAAAAACAGGCAACAGATTGAATAGACATTTCCCCAAAGAAGATATACAAATCTCTAAAAAACACATGAAAAGATGCTCAGCTGATTAAGCATTAGTAAAATGCAAATCAAAATACAATTAGATACCACTTCACACATACAAGGGTAGCTATATTAAAAATATAAAATAAGCAATGGAACTCTCGCACATTGCTAGTGGAAATGCCAAATGGTTCAGCTACTGTGGAAAACAGTTTGGCAGATCCTCAAAAAATTAAACATAGAATCACCATATGACCCCACAATTCCACTTCAATTTCACTCCTGAGTGTTTACACAAAAGAATTGAAAACAGGTACTCAAACATGTACATGCATGTTCAGAGTGACACTATTTACAATAGTCCAAATGTCTGTCAATGGATAAATGGATAAACGAATGTGGTACATACACTGGAAATTTATTTGGCCATAAAATGGAATGAACTGCAACGTGGATGAACCTCCAAAATATTTTGCTAAATGAAAAAAGCCAAACACAAAAGGTCACGTATCATATGATTCCAGTTATATTATGTTCAGAATTGATAAACTCATAGAAACAGAGAACAGATTGATCGGTTATAGGGGTTTGGGGGGGGCATGTGATTGCTTAATGGGTGAAGGACTTTATTTAGAGTAAGAGAAATGTTTTGAAACTAGATAGAAATGGTGTATGTACAACATTCTGAAAGTATCAAATGCTGCTCAGTTTTTCACTATTAAATGGTTAATTTTATGTTATATGAATTTCACCTCAATACATTATTAAGAATTAAGCAAAAACAGAATATGGATTGATATTCAGGTATGTACATAGCTGCTATTCCTTCAGTAATGAACCCAACACCTTTCCCAGTCTATTTAACAGCTCAGAAAGTAAACTAAATTATTATTTCTCTTGTAGAATAGTTGTCTGATGTACAGCACAAAAAGTAGTTGAGCCTTTCTCCTCATACACAGACTGAACATCAGAAAATTTGTTCCACTACAAAGCAAATTGCTAAAACAAATAGTTGAATTTAATTGGTAATCTCTATTAAAACACATTGATATCATGCAGTGTCTAATATAATAATCTGATTAAAAAATTAATGATGGTTTGGTTTGCTTTCTCAGTTTTAGAGTGAATTTTCACATCTCATTGATAATGTTGGCTGATATCTTTCTAGTTGTGTGATTTTTTTTTTTTCTTGTGAGGTGAAGATAATCAATTCAATGAAATTTTTTACTTGGTGCCTATTTTCTAAAATAGTTTGAATTATTAGAGATGTCCCTGTACTTTATTCAAAACACTGCAAAATCGTCTATGACTTTCTGTCACTATTATATGAATTTGTAATTGGTGATACATTGGTCTTAAAGTCAAGGAGGAGCAAACTGATCAGCTTTCTAATAAAATTCACCTTTCAGATATTTATTAAATTAATTACTATTTGCCTTAATGAACCATTTTTAAATTCTTGATCTATTTTAATGAATTGCAGATACAATGAAGCACAATAAGAGTAACAGAAAATGTAAATTTAAAACTACAACAAATAAAATGTTAAGGAAATTTTTTCTATTACTTGAATGTTAGTTGAGACACACTGACTAGCTCATGAGAAATATTAAGATTAAAATAATTATTTAAAAATATAGAAGTTTCCATGAAAATGAAAACCAATCTTGCTTTTCAAATTTACAAAACGTATGTAAACAAAAACAATTATTGATTTTTATTTTCTTCTGAACACAATAAGCTGGCTGGGAACCTCATGATGTGATTTCTAAGACTATCGGGGATTCATGGGCCATATTTTGAAAATCAGTCCCCTAAATGATGTATGTGTTATATAGAAAGTCTAGATTTTATTATTGCAATCATATTTTGGGTTCTCTAGTTCTTTGTTATGCTATAGTTACAGACACCATGGATTTCCTACTACATGTAAATGGTTACCTTCTGATTCTAAGTAATTCTGTTTTGTTATAAGACTTGTTGAAAAAGAGTGCAGAGGTCAAAGTACTTACTCTGGAACTTTTCACTCTTCATGCATGCCTTGCAAGATTCCCAGTGGCCCCTCTACCTCAAATGTAATGCTGGGAAAGATGCCTAAAAAGAATCCTCATTTGACTTGTTCTGCAGTCTAGGAACTAGGTCGTATTTACTAAATGAAGGTAAATGTTGCAGCAAAACCATCCTATTTAATGACTGAACAAAACTTTTAGGTCAATTGACCTCCAGCAAATCAACAGATTTGCATTTTCATTCTATAAATATTTTTGTGTGTTTCCCATGTGATGTGCACTGTTGTAAACATTCAGAATAGCAAGTCTGCAACTTGTCAAACACTAACATGATTTTTCCAAAATTCCTAGAATAAATTGAATTACCATGTTGTCACCTACAAAATCCTTTCCCCCCTCTTCTGATTCAATAACCATTTAAATTCATATTAATTTCTTGTTTATTTTTACTACTCTAAATGAAGTTTGGGAGTCAGGCACTACATTGCCTTGTTCATAGTTAAATCCCCAATATCTAACAGAGTGCTGACTCACACAAAATAGATGCTCAGGAACTCTTTGCTGAATAAAAAATGACTCATAGAGTAAAACTGAATTGATTGTGACTTTTGTTTTACTTTACTGTTTAAGGGGAGAGATAAGTTTAGGTAACAAAATAAAAATTAATTAATTTAGAATATAATAAAGGAAAAGAAAGATTTTTCATTTTAATCCTGTAGGTCTAAACAACTCCTTGCTTTAATCTCTGTGTGACTTGTTTACTTATTGTCTATGATAATGTCCATAGGGTACTATATATCTACATATATATAGTGTTCACAGTAAGCCAAGTGATATCCTCATAGTTGTTCTGTCTTAAAAAACTTGAAACTCCTTATTAAATTAGCTGTCCAGAGGATGTTTACACTGTATGTGCTTGAATTTAGTTAGAGCAAGTGAGTGAATCATAACTGTGTCAAAGCAATTGAAAACCCTGAAGCACACAAGAAGTCACATGGAACTATGTATACAATGATTTTAATTTTATATTGAAACATGTACTCATGTTTCTAAAAATTAGTAAATTATTTAGCTACTAATCTTACATTAAACTTTTAGTGCTATTTCTGATGTTCTTCCTAATAAAAAAATAAAGAGTTCAAAAACTGTTTAAATTATTTTCAACTCAATTGTTTTTCTATTATAAGATATAGAGCCAAAAGACCATTTCACTACAGTCTATATCTCATTTATAACCTAATAAGGGAAAACTGTGTATTTTCTATCAGGGAAATAATTAGAATTAGGCAGAGAGGGCAAACAAAAATATAATTTCTACATTACCTCTATCTCAAGTTTATTTGGGGTTGAGATTAGTTTTAAAAGAACAAGGCTCAGAAGAGGGGAGAAAATAACTCTGATTGAATGTTGAATGAATTAGAATAATGAAGCCAGGAAAGTATGTTTCTGCCAACCCTTGATATGCTGCTAACCCCGCGGACATGTTTGAGTCTAAAATTAAATCAACTACAATTTGGATAATTTTCAGGATAAAACAGGAAAAAAAGAGGGGATTCTACTTCCAAGTAAGGTATAGAAAGCTTCAAGAGTGTTCCTCATCATCTACCAAGGAGAAAACGTCAAATAATCTACAAAATTATTATGTTTTTTGAGGTTGTAGAGTAACCAGGAGAACTGAACTCCAAACGGTGACAAGCCTTTCTGAGGAGAGATGGGCCAGATGGACTCTTTAATCTTTGGCAGAGAGTGGGGGGATATATAAGAGGGTTAGGACAAAACATCTAAGATTATAAGTGCATTCTTAAATACTGAAAACTTTTCCTTTAAGATCAGGAACAAGACAAAGATGCTTGCTTTCAACACTTCTATTCAATGTAGTGCTAGCCAGAAAAATTAGGCAAGAAAAAAAATAAAAGACTTTCAAAATAGAAAGAAGTAAAATTATCTCTCCTCACAGATGACATGATCTTATATGTTTAAAAAGCTGTAAAGATTATACACACACACACATATTAGAGCTAATAAATGAATTCAGCAAAGTTGCATGATACAAAACAATACACAAAAATTTGTTGCACTTTACACAAATAATGAATAATATGAGAAGGAAATTGAAAAAACATTTCCATTTACAATAGTATCAAAAAATACTTAGGAATAAACAAGAAGGCACGAAGCAAAAGACTCTTAAAACTACAATATGCTGCTTAAAGAATTAAAGACACCAATTAAAAAAAAAGACATTCTGTTTTTTAGATTAGAAGACTTAATATTGTTAAGATATCAATACTACCCAGAGCAATCTATACATTCCAAGCAACCCCTACTGAAATTCCCATGACGTTTTCTTCCAGAGATAGAAAAATCCATCTTAATATTCATACAGAATCTCAAGGGACCTCAAATAGCCAAAACGATTTTGAAAAAGAACAAAGTTGGAGGTACCACACTTCCTGATTTCAAAGCTTACTACAAAACTACTATGTGTAATCAACACAATATGGTACTGGCATATATAGACAGACGTATAGACCAATGGAATAGAATAGAGAACCCAGAAATAATCCTCACATATATAGTCAAATCATTTTCAGCAAGGGTGCCAAGCCTATTAATAGGGAAAGGAAATATTAATTACATTAACAAGATATTCTGGAAAAGGCAAACTATAGGGACAGATCAGATCAGTGGTTTTCAAGGAATGAGGATGGGATTGGGGACTGACTGCAAAGGGACTTGAGGAAAATTTGTGTGATGATGGAAATGTTTCATACCTTGTTTGTGGTAGTGGTTACACAACTGTATACATGTGTCAAAACTCATTGAAATGAATACTGAGACAGGGTAAATTTTACTAACTGTAAATTATATGTCAGTGAACCTTATTTTTTAAATGTCCACAAAAGGAGGGGGAAGGGAAGCTCCTGTGGAGAAAGGATTCTCAAAAAATATTAGGAGAAAACCTGGAGCTCTGTGAATTACAACTGAAATACAGACCCCATGAAACAGAGAAATGATAGTGTGATGTTTAAGAATATAGATCTGCTCCTTGTTAAGGTACAAGAGTTATCATGTTAACTAGGTAACATCAATTAAATTATCTGTAACTTAGGAAGAAGTAATCTTTGGAGAAAATTCTACATAGAAGATATATATTTCGGTAAGTGATGGCGGTTGGGAACATTGGGTGTTAAGACCGCAGAAGAGCTCCTCCCTAAAACCAGTAAGGTGAGTGATGCATGACTGCGATGAGGCCATCTCACATCTTCCATCCCCCGTGGCCCTGGCTCTGATCAAACCTGAACTCTCCCTGCTCTGGGGACAGATGCACCTGTATTGCACATGTGCTTCTTCCACCCAGAGCTTCTCACACCACCATCCTCCTTGCTGATTTCTCTTTTAAAGACTATATTGTTTTTAGAGCAGTTTTAGGTTCACAGCAAAATTGAGGGAAGGTACACAGATTTGCCCCCATACATGCACAGCCACACCCACTATCGACATCCCCCACCAGAAAAAAAAAAAAATGAATGAATGAGGGAATCCCACGGGCACTTACGTGCAGGTACTACATTCCTGTGTAATGAAAAACAGTCCCAGGTCCCACAGGTTGGTGAGGGTACTCCAAGGTGTTGAGGAATGTGAAAAGCCCTTTTATAGTTTCCTGAATCCAGGACCTCATTCTGTTCTATATAAAAACACAAAGTATTTTTTTGCATGGTTTTAATGAACTTTCTAGGAAGGCAATTTCTAGGAAGTACAAATTGAAGGAGAAAAGTATTCTATGTGTTATTTTATTCAGAACATTGCAGGAGTTGCTTTCCATTGTAGAAAATTGCACCCACCGTCAATCTTGCTCTGGGTATCCAATCACTAATAAAACACAGCTGCGATAGTCAGCGCTTGTAGCTGTTGCTTTCGTGGTAATTCTACCTATAGGTGTAGGAGCCTGAATACTTCACTATGATTTCAGGAATATTTAGAAATTTAGGAATTTAACACTGAAAAAATATTTTTATTATGAAAGAGAACAAAATCACTCCCCATAAAAATAAAAAAAGAATATAGATCTGAGGTCCAGATTGCAGACATTTAGATGCTGGTACCTCCACTCCAAGGGATGTGACCTTGGGCAAGTTGCTGAATTGCTCTCTGTGAAACAGGGATAATCATACTAGTGCCTTCTTCGTAGGATTGTTATGAGGATTCAACTAATAAAATACTCAGATCGGTGCCTGACATATGGGAAACACAACATAAGTGGTTTAAAAAATATTATGTACTAAAATGAATCATTGTCACAAATATATCCATTAATTCACTGAATAAAATTAAGTAATACAAATCAAAGGCAGCCCCAAATATTGGGACATTGTAAAGTAATGGTTTGTTTTGAGAGCAGGAGATGTGTTTAATTTTTTTTCTTTTGACAACCAAATGTTTATAAGGACCGTGATGCATATTTGAGTTACCCAGTGCATTTTGATAATCATTATTACTTACAGATGACGTGGTTTTGATTAAAACAATAAATGGAAATGTGTTTAACCAGTCATTAAGCCAATATTTACTACTCTTTTTTTTAGGAACTTGGCATAAAGCTATGTTCTGGGGATACAAAGATGGGTGAGGTTCCAACACTGCTTTTCATGTGTTCACAGTCTAGTGGGGAAGAAGGATAGGTACACAATTAATTACAATACAATATGGAAGTACTGGAGGATAACATATACACAGGGAATTAGAGCTCTGGGAGGTCCTCACTAAGATTAAAACAAGAGAGAAAGAAGCCATAAGCCAAAGTTTCTGGTTCAAGATGGCGACCTAAGGGAATTCCCTGGTGGTCTAGTGGTCAGGACTCTGTGCTCTCACAGCCGAGGACCCGGGTTCTATCCCTGGTGGGGGAACTAAAATCCCATAAGCCGCATGGCGCAGCCAAAAAAAAAAAAAAAGATGGCAACCTAAGAGGACCCTGAACTTACCTCCTCCCACAGGCACACCACCAAGTCTCCAGCTACATATGGAACAACTTCCTCAGAGGAAACCTAAAAACTGCCCGAGCCGCTCCTAGCATCCAGAGAGACAGAGAGAGAGAGAGAAGGTCCGCATCGGAGCGGGTAAGAGAGGCGGGGACACAGTCTCGCGGTAAACCTCACCACGCCCACCTCCCCCGCCCCCGTGTGGAGACCCGCCGCTGGTCACTGAGAAGCAAAAGGTTTGAACCCCACATTGGGCCTCCCTCACTTTTAAGACCTGCACCTGAGAGAGACGGGCCCCCAAAACATCTAGCTTTGAAAACCAACAGGGCTCTGTCCACAAGCCCCACGAGGCTATAGGGACGTGGGCTCTTAAAGGGCTCGCCTGCTGGGACTCACCAGCCCCAAGGCCCAGGGCAAAGCGTGGATCCAGGGTGCCCGAACCTGGTGTGGGAGAGGCCCATTTGCTTGTTTGGAGTGTTGGCTGGGGGCAGGCATCCGATCTGACAGGCATTTGGGGGCCTGCTGGCGCTCTCCGGCGGAGCCTGGCGGCCGCCATCTTCACTCCCCTTCCACCGCCTCCAGGGGCCGGGATCCCTGATTGGAGCTTCTATGCACATCTGGTGCCCCATCTTTGCAGCTGCTGCCCGGGGGCCACTCCCCCTGTGGCCAGCAGGGCTTGCGTTCCTGGGTCCCATGGGAGTGTGGCAATCTGTGAGATGGTTCTGGGCAGGCTACCACCCAGGGCAGGGCACAGACAGCGGTCTGAGGCGCCCCCCAGGCTCTCTGCGAGGGCAGCCTCTTTGCTGGTCCTGGCGCTTTGGCCGGAGGGGCAGGCATGTCTAGGGCCCTATGGACGTGGATGTGCTCTCGGGGCAGGTAGGCTAGTGCATGTCGTCTTTGCGTTCTCTCTCTGCCTCACTATAGCTCGCAGGTGTCTCCCAGACAGGAGCTTGCACACTCATCTGGAGCCCCAGTTTTGGGGACTGCTGCCCAGGGGACACCTGGAGATGGTGGCCAGTGGGGCATACGCTTGCAGTCCCATAGGACTATGTATACTTGCCTGCTTTAAAAGCTGCTGCCTGAAGGTCTGGTTTCTTAATCATGTGCCACACTACAGCACATTAGAAAAATCTAAATAAGAAAAATAATCTTTCACGATCTGACCAGCAATCCTTGACTTTTTCTTTTATGCCACCCTCTAGTATCTGTCCAGTTCATTTTCAGAATCTGTATTGACTTTTGTCTTCTTGTATGGTTATTTTAAAATGCAATATTTATTTAACAGCAACAACAAAAAAATCTCGTTTAAAGAGCTATGCATAAGCTGTACCAAACACAGCATTTGTTTCTGATATGTATGTCATGAATAAATTTATGAATATCATGGGTTTAAAAAAAAAAGAAGCAGTAAGCCTGAAGTTAAAGGGTTTAGGCTTGCAGGTCACGGGGTGATGGGTCAACTCTGACTTCCTCCTTGAGTACCTTGAGGAAATAATTTAATTCTTTAAGCACAGTTTCCTTATCTTGAAATATGGAACATAATAGTAAGTATACCATAAGGTTGTTGTAAGGATTAAATGGAATAATACATGTGACTTGCTTAGTGAGTAGATAAATCTAGCTTTCTATAGATAAATGCCAATCGTAGTGGTAGTAGTAGTAGTAGTAGTAGTACTTAGTTCTACTATTTAACACATCATGTCATTACTGTGCCAGATGTCCCTCCTATTTATAAAGTGTTTCACATGTGATTGTTTTTCTTTTACTGCATCCTCAGTAATTATCCAAGTTAGAATGGAAGATTTTATTGTCTTCAACTTACAGATAAGAAAAACAGGAAGAAAGTAAATGTCTCAGTCTATATAAAGATTTACGTATTTCTCACCAAAGCCTGTATTCATTTTATTATCTCAGACTGAAAAGATTTTCTTAATTTTTACTATGATGTTGTACTCATAAATTTTCCTTGATACACTGTGCAATGCTACCTAAAACATAACATGTATTCACACACACACACACACCACAGACACTCATAAAACCCCTGTTTATTTTCAATCTATCACATAGCCTATGGTTCTTTACTAAAGCTCTTGATTGATTTGAACTTCTTTTAGTCTGGCAAAGTCCATTTTTCCAGTTTTTTATATTTTAATTGGGTATGTTTCATTACATTAAAAATGTTTGTCAGAAATCACAAGAGTAAAAATAGCAAAATAACTTTGAACTGTAAACTTGAGACTTTATACTCAATTCCATTGATAAGGGCATAAAGATAAAAGAAATATTAATAACAACAAAAATATTCTGTTACTGATCTGTCATGTCTTATTTGCCTTTAAAAAAAAAGCCTTTTATTTGTTCTTTTAACAAAATATCCATGCTCCTTGACTAATGAGAAAGGAGAGAGAAGTATTGTTCAATGCTACGTCTTAGATACCTGGCAGAGAAAAATGTCGGACACACAAAAAAGCAGCAGGGGCAGAGTAGGTGAAATATGACATGAGATTAAGTTCTCATATCCTGTTAATTTTTTTAATTGATTTATTTTTGTCTGCTTTGGGTCTTCGTTGCTGTGCGCAGGCTTTCTCTAGTTGCGGTGAGCGGAGGCTACTCTTTGTTGTGGTGCGTGGGCTTCTTACTGCAGTGGCTTCTCTTGTTGCGGAGCACGGGCTCTAGGCACGCAGGCTTCAGTAGTTGTGGCGCGTGGGCTCTAGAGCGCAGGTTCAGTAGTTGTGGTTCCTGGGCTTAGTTGCTCCACGGCATGTGGGATCTTCCTGGACCAGGGCTCGAACCCGTGTCTCCTGCATTGGCAGGCGGATTCTTAACTACTGTGCCACCAGGGAAGCCCTATCCTATTAAAATTTATAAGACACAGGTTTGAAAAGACAAAGCTACTGTTCTTAACAATTCACAGATTTAGTAAATTTAGTTAATTTAATCAAACTGTTTTTTTTTCTTTGTTGACTTCATGATACAACTACCAGCTCTTAAAGTTGAACTTAGGATTTCAAATTTTGATTCTTGCATAGAAATTTGAGGGAAAAAAAAGGTAGCATAGAGTAAAAGTCAGCAATATAAAAATAGTAAAATAATTGGTCACTGTGACAATAATTTTTTGTCACTGAAACAGTGTAGGCAAGGTACACAGTTATTATTATATTTGAAATTCAGATATTCTGCCACTAGGAAAAATATTTGTTGGGAGTGGAAAAATGACTCCATGTGTTGTTAATCAATCATCCAGTTAGCTTCCTGCTGGTAGTTGTGTAGATCCATTACTGTTGTGAATATTTTACCTGTGAAATCAGGGAGAAAAGATAATTAAACACACATTAACCAGACCTAGGGGTTTGAGCATAGCAATCTATTAATCAATATTGATTGAATATTATAATAAGCATCATGAAGGAGATGGGTTTTAGCTCTGTCTTGAAATATGCATAAGGTGGGATGGGCAAGAAGACAATAGGGTGAGAAAAGGATACAAGAAAAATTTCAGCTAAAGGAAAGATGACATTTCCATAATTTCCTTATTCACTGTAGTAGAAAACTGTATGTCTACTCATTTTTTTTCAGAATCAAAAAACTGAATATACCTGCCTTCTTTTCTCATTCCAGCAAATGTTATAAATATGAAAACATGCTAATATATAATTTTGAAGAGTTACTTTTAAAATGTGAGTTAATCTTAAAATAGCATCAAGGAGTACTCAGTCATACATTCATTTAATTCAGAATTCCTACCCACATCTCACTTCCCATTTCCACTCCCTTAGTCCATACTTTCATTTATTCAACCAATATTTCCGTGTACCTATTATGTGCCTGGCACTGTGCTGGGAATATAAGTATGAGTAAAACCTGACAGGAATCCCTGATTTCAGGAAACTTATAATAGTGGAGGCAGAAATTAATCAAATGATTCTATTAATAAATGTACAGTAGTCCCCCCTTATCCTCAGGGGATACATTCCAAGAACCCCAGTTGGATGCCTGAAACCTTGGATAGTTCCTAGCCTTATATATACTATGTTTTTCCTATATATACATACCTACGATAAAGTTTAGTTTATAAATTAGGCACAGTAAGAGAGTAACAATAACTAATAATAAAATAGAACAATAATAACAATATACTGTAATAAAAGTTATGTAAATTCGGTCTCTCTCTCTCTCAAAATATCTTATACTGTACTCACCCTTTGGCTTCATGGGATGATGTGAGATGATAAATTGTCTACGTGATGAGATGAAGTGAGGTGAATGACTTAGACATTGTGCTAGGCTACTGTTGACCTTTTGATGATACATCAGAAGAAGGGTCATCTGCTTTGGGTAATCCTGGATCACTGACCCATGACGATGTCCGTGGTTGGATGTCAGGAGAAGACAGTGTCAGTAGTTGGGGATCCCAGGCAGGTCGGAGCAGGATGGTGCAAGATTTCATCACGCTACCCAAAATGGCCCAGAATTTAAAACATGAATTGCTTATTTCTGGAATTTTTCATTTAATATTTTCAGACCAAGGTTGACGGCGGGTAACTAAAACTGTGGAAAGAAAAAAACAGACTGGAGGGACTACTGTAAATCCATATTTGAATTTAGTGCTAGAATAAGATGTGTGTGGTGTTGTCAGAGCATATGAAAGGGGGAAATGACCTAGTTAGGGAAGTTAAGGCTTCTTTGGGGAACTGAAAATTGAATTTCAATCTGAAGGATGAGAAGAGATTAACTAGAAAGGGAAAAGCATTACATAGGAAAGGCAAACCATATGCAAAAGTTTGTAGTAAGAGGACATTTGGCAAGAAGATCACACCACCTGTCAAGCGAACCCCAGTCTTTGGCAAGGCTCTGCCCCTTCCCCACCCCAGTCACAGTGAAGCAGCATCTCAACCCAGGGGCCCTGCCAGGTGTGGGGGACCTGGCTCTGGCCCTAAAGCTGTGCAGAGACAAGATGACTTGAGGCCAGAATAGGGTGGGGTAGGTGTGAGCAAGGGCCAAAAACATATTGCCTTCAGACCAAATAGTCAGAGGCTTGGGGGCAGTGACCTGAGCATTTGGTCCAGAAACTGAAGTCCTAATCCAAAATCTTAGTGCAGAAACCTTGGCCTCTGTGCACTGGTGCCGAATTGAATCTCAGAGACAAGAGTTTTGAGTGAAGTAGAAAAGAATAGCTTTATTGCTTTGCCAGGCAAAGGGGGACACTGCAGGCTTGATTTGATGAGGAGTTTTGTAGCAATGGTTCAAGGGGGGGATTGCTGATAAGATTAGGGTGTGTGCAGGGCCTATACTCCTCTAATCTGGTCTCAGGTAATCTTCTTGATGAGCTTCTCTGCTTCCTTTAATGTAGCCTTAGGTGGTCTTTCTCTGGTATGAAGAATGCTGACATCTTAAAGAGCTTAAAGACATTGTTATGTGTATCCCTTGAGGTGGAACCAGGACCCTGCCCCAAGGCTGTACTGTTGTTTCTTGGATGCCCTTCCCTTGTCTTTGCATCCCTTCCCTTCCCTTCCTGGATTAGCAACTGTTCAAATCTGCCCTTTGGAACTCAAGAAAGGTCATGGAGGCTGAAGTCAAGAAACAGGAGGACAGAAAGGTTTCTGTGTCCAGGAGCTCCACAGGGTCCTGCTTGGTTTCAGTCTGCCAAGATCCAAGGCTACAGCAACCCAAACCTGCTGTTCCATTCTCCTCAGGGTGGTTGTTCCTCCTGGCAGCAGCAAGATGTCTAGAATATGTCCCAGGAGACCATCCCTGCCTATTCCTCAAGCATTTCCCCTGAAAAACAGCCTCAGGGTATTGCAATTCTTGATACAAGCCCACTGCTAGCATCCTGTGACAGGTGTTGGTTTCTTGGATTTTGTTTTTGCTTTAACTTTTTATTCAAATGCTTAGGATACAGATTGACTTTCTTTTGTAAATGGCTGTTTTGCCTTTTCTGAAATAGGAAATATATGCACTCTGATAAACCAGAATGAAAACTCTCAATTCTTGGGAGTTCCGGTGCAAAGCTCTGATCCTCACCGTTAGGAGCCAAGCTCCTCATAGCAGCTTCTTTATACTATTTTACTATAGGAACGGTGTTTTCTGTGGGGCAAGAAATAGACTGGTGCTATTTGACTTTGCAATCCCCTCTTTCTCCAGAGACCAAAATAAACCACTTTTACAAAGAGCTGCCCTGTGTAGAACCCACTGTTTTCTAGCTTTCTACAAAGTGACTAGGGACAAATAGGAAAAACAAATAAATAAGAAAACTAACACGGAAGCCATCATACTTCTCATGTCTCTGGAGAGAAGTATGGGTAACATTTAGCTAAAGAAATGAAAAGTATGCAAGTTAACTACCTAGCTTGTTCAACATTAGCTAGATTTTTTCACTTAGAGCTTAAACCCCTTTCCAAACCAACAATTTTGTATTAATCCTGATATGCTTGCTGATAAATATAATGTATGCTCTTTTCAGACTTATACTTCATTGAGCTTGGGCATTTGGTACCTGGCAGTGAAAAACTATGCTTTCCCAACAGGTAGATCAAGGAAAGCAAGGAGGAGTTTGGTGCTAGATGAGGTTGATTATTTCTCTCCTGGATTGCTGGACATGCTCCAGTTCAGCATAACACTAGTCTCTCTCCAATTCAGTCCTGGCATCTGTATTTTACTAAAGTAAACATGATCCTCTCCCTGCATGGTAAACCCCTTCCGGCACCCCCCATGGAGATAGCTTGCACTCAGGCACAGTGTGGGTCACACCATTGACAAAACACGTCCTGCCTTTAAATAACCTCTGAGTTTGTTACCCTTTTGACCCTGGATTGTTCTGCTACCAGCCTGACAATCTAGTCCTCTGCTCAGTAGTGAGGTCCAGCTGCTTGCTGCTCTAAAGCCAAGAAAGAGGCAAGGTTGGTGGAAAGGAAAGTTTGCTTTATTTTGGATGCCAGCAACTGCGGGGGAGGGCAGACTTCTGTCCCAAGGCTGACTCTGCCACCCTGACAGCCAGTGGGCAAGAGCTTTTATAGATGGAGGGAAGGGGCTGCGTGCAGAAACAGCAGTCAGCTCTGACAGTCATCTTGAAATTGGTCATGCAGTGGTCTGACCAGTGTCATCTTGATTGTTTTAAGTACAGTTAATCTTCAGTGCCAGGGTCAGTTTGTTCCCATTTCTTTGAAGCCAGTTCTCGGAATTGTGGCAGCTTAGGTCATGGCTACAGTCTGGTCATCATGTAGTTCACTTCTTCCACCTGGCGGGGGTTTCAGTATCTACCAGACAGCTCACAGGATACGGCTCAGAAGATTATCTCTAGCCCTTGAGGAGGAACTAAAGGTCCTTGACTACGCTTATTGAGTAAACTTTTTATTATTTAGCCTTGTTAGACTATTTTCCTTTGTTTCTGCATTTTCTCACTTCTCTGATTAAACTTATTCTTTGGCTAAAGTTTTTCCACAGACAAAAGGCAGGTGGAAGACTTGGGGGGAAGGACCATAGGGTCCTGCTCCATTTCAAAATGTCACTCTAGTTGAGCCACTGGTGACTCCTACAGCAGAGAATCTTCACCTCTGGGCTTGCACCGCTTCCTTTGCCTCCTTTCACCACAGCTCCGTGTACAGTGCATTCCAAGACACAGTGAGCTCCTTAGAATCTTGGATCCCTTCTCACTCTTTTGTGTACAAGGATAAGTGTCTGAAAAATCTTAGTACTCAATGAATGTGTCTTGCCAAACTAAAGAATCATTTCAGTCTTTCAGACCTCATTCTGATCATTTAGGAGGAACAATTTTGCCTGAATTGTTGATTCAAATCAATTAAAAACTGGTTACTTTAAGAAGTATGATTTTTTTCATTATTAATTAATTATTACAATAACGAAATAGTTAATGCTTTTGGTATAAACCCTGATGGAGCGTTTACTTCTCATATCTAATTCCTTTACTTAAACCTGAGATTAAGAAATATTTTTATTACCATTAAAATATAACCTTGAACATTTTCTTTAACCTCTCTGTGCCCCAGTTGTTCTTCATTTTTAAAGTGGAGATAACAGTTTCTACTTCCTAGGGTTCTTATGAAAATTAACTGGTTAACATTTTCAAAGCTCTTTGAACAGTCTCCGGATAAAGTAATCCCTTTACCAGTATTTGTTAAATGAGTACTAAATAAATGAACAAACAAGTCATTCCTCAACAGAGATTTCTGAGAAAGTAATATGAGCTCTAAAGTGTGTAAGGGTGAATCTATTCTAAATGTGCTGCTCATGCTTTGATAGATCACTTTCATAACTATCCATATTTATCCAATGTAACTATACAAACCCTACTCCTTCCTCAGCCTTCACAATTCCAGGTACAGGGAGAGAATCCATGTCTTCATATTCTTCTCCTAAATTCATCATACTCTTGGGCTTAGTGGTGAGTTAGGTATTTTCCTTGTTGCTCATTGCCACTTTTGACCATTGTTTCTTCTCTTTTGCTTAAAAAGAGAGTTTTAAAGCTTATGCCATCAAAGAATACTATACTCCCTTCCTCTTAGAGCAGTTATTTACAGGACCCTGATCACTTTTCCTCATCCATCTAATATTTTTTTTATAGATTTATTTATTTTATTATTTAATTTAATTAATGTATTTATTTTGGCTGTGATGGGTCTTTGTTGCTGCGTGTGGGCTTTTCTCTGGTTGCGGCAAGCAGGGGCTACTCTTCGCTGCAGTGTGCGGGCTTATTGCGGTGGCTTCTCTTGTTGCGGAGCACGGGCTCTAGGCGCGTGGGCTTCAGTAGTTGTGGCGCACGGGCTTAGTTGCTCCGCAGCATGTGGGATCTTCCTGGACCAGGGCTTGAACCCATGTCCCCTGCACTGGCAGACGGATTCTTAACCACTGTGCCACCAGGGAAGCCCCATCCATGTAATATTTTAACCTCTGGTTTATTGTCACTCTTTCCAGTGCTGTTGTAATTCTTTTTTTTTTTTTTTAATATTTATTTATTTATTTGGTTGTGCCGGGTCTTAGTTGCGGCAGTCAGGCTCCTTAGTTGTGGCTCGCGGACTCCTTAGTTGCAGCTCGTGGGCTTCTTACTTGTGGCATGGGAACTCTTAGTTGCGGCATGCATGTGGGATCTAGTTCCCTGACCAGAGATGGAACCCGGGCCCCCTGCATTGGGAGTGTGGAGTATTAACTACTGTGCCACCAGGGAAGTCCTGCTGTTGTAATTCTCTAGAATTATCCATGCAGATGATTCTCTCAGTAATTCCTTGGCTTCGAAGTTCCTTGACTTTCACTCCTCCATGATACATACAGTCTTTCATCCTACTTTATCCTTTCACTCTTCCACTTTTGACTGAGAGATTGACATTAACAACAACTGTATTCTCTCCAAATTTCAATTTCCAGCATAGCACCACTTCCTGTTCTTTCGCACCACTGCCTCTAGTCACCCAGCTCCGACAACTCTTCTACCCATCTAACTTACATTCTGTTGATTCTACTACTTTTTCACTCTTTCTCTCTGACTTCATTCCTCAATTTCCTCTTTTACCAGCTTGGATTTCATGGTCTATCATTTATTAAAATGACTCCTTGCCCTCTCGCCATTCATTGTATTCACCTGGCAAAATCCAAACCTTGGTGAAATCAAAGTCATCACCAATCTCATGCCTGGTCTTTGGCAACTGAGCAAATTTGGGGAAAACATTATGACTGATTTTACTTCAAATTCATGATGACTATATTCAAGTGGGGAGCCAGAAACCACACTGTATTTCTTAATTCTTCTTATTCTCCTATTCTCCTAGGTAACTACACCGTGTCCTCGTTTCTCAAACCTCCATCTTCTTCCCTTCACTCTCAGTGAGATTATTAGTTGCTGCTTCTAATTTCATTGAGAAAATATTAATAACCAGGAAATATCTACACACTTCTTCATCATATCTACCTTCCTACCAGCAAGCACATCTTATTCTCTGCCTTTCTTTAATTTGTCTGTGTCACCATAAGGCCAGTTCCTCCACCTGTGCTTTAAATTTCATCCCCTCTCACTTACCAAAACACACCATTTGTTATAGGTTGAATTGTGTTCATATGTTGAAAATTCATATGTTGAAGCCCTAACCTCATTACCTCAAAATGTATCTGTATTTGGAGATAAGCTCTTTAAAGAGGTAATTACATTAAAATGAGGTCTTTAGGATGGGTCCTAATCCACTGTGACTGTGAAGATACTCAAATGTTTATTTGCAGACCAGTCATTCCCACTTAACATCAGACTCATGTATATCGAAACGTCTACATGTGGCTGACTAATATGTTTCTCACATTAAACATGTCCAAAACAGAATTCTGTTTTAACCTGCTCTTCTTAGCCTCTCTTCCCTTAGTACATGACAACTCCATTCTTCCAGCAAAAACAAAGCAAAACAAAACAGAAATTCTTACTGTTATCCATGAGTCCTCTTAAAGTTCTCATACCCTTTATTGAATCCATCAGCAAATCCTGTCAGCTATACCTCCAGATACCTGCAGGGCTTCCTATCCCACTCTGCTTTATTATCATCTGATTAAACACAATTTTCTCATTTTTCTACCTTCTCTCCCACTCTATTTAACTCTATGAAAACAGGGAGTAGAGTCTGTTTTGTTTACTGCTGTATCTCCATGCCTAAAACAGTGCCTGGCACATAATAAATACTCAGTAAACATCTTGAGTAAATAAGTAAATAAGTCTATTAGTAAGAATATGATACATTCCCCCATTTTTTGTGATATGCTTACATAACCAATAGCTTCTTGGCCTCCCTTTTACTGACAGCACTTCCTCAACAACACTGGTTAAATCTTACTTCCTGCCCTGGTTTCATGATAGACTGGTGTGGAAACTGACTTGAATATTCTGATCCCTGGGCAAACCTAGGATTCTGGGAGAGTTAACACTTGAGAGGGCAACAGTTGACCAATAGGGGATGGTTGCTGGTGCGTAAATGCCCCTGCTTCCATTCCATGAACCATCTAAATCATATTCCACACAGTGCCTCAAACTGTCCACAACATGAGCAAACCATTTGCCAATGATGGTAACTTATTGGTGATGCAATCTTGTATTCACTCTACTTTCTTCCTTGGGATCTCTTTCTGAAATAAACTGGCTGCACTCAAACCCTTGTCTCAGGTTCTGCTTTCTGGACAGAACCTAGGCTAATACAATTTTTCTGTGTTCCAAAGTATTCCCTGGTATATAACAGGCACTTAATAAACACTTTCAGAATAAATGAATTGCAGAATCCATTATAAAGGCAAGAACATTTATTACACATTTTTAGATAAGTCTTATGAGATCAAGTTTGTCTTATTTATATCATCTCCTAATGCTTCACTTATAACTGTATAACAAATACCAGGAACACAATGTCCCAGGAGTCAATAATGTTTTCAATTATTTTTTTTCCAAATTAACTAAGAGGATCATGGGATGTTTAAATCTAAGCTTTAGAATACCTTCCATTTTAATGGAAAAAAGAGATGAATTACAGTATGAAAAATTTCATTAGTGCCTTCTACTAAAACCTACTCCATTGGAAGATTAATGGCATCTTGCAGTTTAACTCTAAAACTCAAGAAACTCTTTTAATTTGCACTTTAAAAAAATTGTCTTCCTTCAGAACAATGTTTATAGTCATTGAATTTCTACAAGCTACTCAATGGGTAAAATTCAAACCAAACAGTAGGAATGAGAGATAAAGGACTTCATACATCTTGGCAAAAGTAAGGTAAAGGACCACAGTTAGAGTGGCTTGTAGTGATTCTAATTCCACATTTATTTTCTTTTCCCAGCGATAAAAAGTAAAATTATTTCCCAAAGTACTTCTGGCTGGTAGCAGCTGACATGAGGATCACCATTTCCTGGTTCTAGTTTGGTTAAATGAGGCTTATAGTAGAGACCTAGAAATATAGGCACAGCGATTAAGTGCACAGAACAGTCAGTAAATGACCCTTCATACAACCCAACGTTTTCTCTAACCCATCTTGTCACACCTGCAACTTCATCAGTTTCTTATGCACATCCTCCTATAGGTTTGTAAGATCTGTGCATGATAAAGGATAACAGATTCAGCTTTCTGGTATGCAAATGAATTTCTGCATTAGTAGGTGTCTTCTTTTGGCTTATTGAGGGTGGAAATGGGAGAGAGAAAAAAGTTACTCTTCTGGATACACAATGATAATAACTGAAGTCTCAGTTCAGATTCCTACCTGAAAATGTTACTGTCATTTTGCTGAATGTTTTACATTTAATTTTTTATTTTGGTGACAGTTCTGTGACGAACTCTTCCAGTATCTATGAAAATCTTAGCTGTTACCATCTCATAGACTGAGTATAAACAGGCAAAATGGGTGGGTACAAACCTGGGCTAAAATTGAAGGTAATTACTAAAGATCCTTGGTGCACAAGTCTTTCTGTAGCCTCCTCTGGGGATTCTCAAAGCCTATTTGAATTGACCAAGACTTAGGAAGTTAATTTTCCATTCTGGGGTTTTTCTAATCCTAGATATCCAGTAAAAGTTTAGGGGGGTTTTGTTTGTTTTTATAAGGATTAAGAGAGCAGCGAATGTTAAAATTATATTTATCTTTAAAGTAGTTCTTAAGTCAAGTATGTCTAATGACATCCTTTGAAACTGTGTAAAAAGTAAACTAGCACGTATTTTCAATAATCTATTATTCCACTCCTATACCCTGTATATTAAAGTATCTTGTCAATCATGAAGATAAAATTAGGTGTTACAAGGGAACCAACCAACTTATATGGTCAGGTGACTTTATTTCATGAATGATTAAGAAGTAGTCTGTTGTAATGAAAAATGAAATAGTACCTTTGAAATATTTAGAAATATTTTATAACACATTGATAAAACAATAAACTGTATTGCACAGCTCTTTTGCTTTCAGTATACTTTCCCATATATCAATGGTTTTGAACTGTCCAAAGCTAGGGCAAAGGGATTTATCCCTGTCACACAAACTAAAGAATCAAGGCCGTCCTGACCTTTTAATCAACTTGCTCAAGGCACAGTTTATACGTGACTGAGTCTAAGCTTAGGCTCAGGTTAATTTTAAATTTTTAAATAAACCAAACAGAAAAAGAATGAAGGGATAGCTGTTTTCTTAGTGGAAACCCAGGTTTTGTTTCCCATAAAACAGTTAAAATAAAAATAGAACATATTAATAGTCATTATTATAACATTATAACTTTATAATCATGAATAATGACAAAACGTAGCACAAACTGTTAATTAAATGAAAATAATGTAGTTAATAGTAGTTAATAATCCAAGTTAGTAAAAACTATTGTTTTTCCTACCAAGTATTACTATTATCGTTCTAAATGACCCACTAAAACACTTTAAACTCCTAACTATACGCAGAAGTGTATGTAACCACTTTAAATTGTGTGGTTGCAACAGTACACACACTTGAGTAGAAAAGAAATATCACTTTTATTTTATTTAATTTTTTTTTATTCTCATGCTTTATATTTTTAATTAATTTTTATTGGAGTATAGTTGATTTACAACATTGTGTTAGTTTCTGCTGTACAACAAAGTGAATCAGTTATACATATACATATATCCACTCTCTTTTAGATTCTATTCCCATATAGGTCATTACAGAGTATTGAGTAGAGTTCCCTGTGCTATACAGTAGGTTTTATTAGTTTTCTATTTTATATATAGTAGTGTGTTTATGTCAGTCCCAATCTCCCAATTTATCCCTCCCCCTCCCCTTTCCCCCTTGTCACTTTTTTTTAAATACAACCAAAGTTTTCTTGATATTACTTTTTCAATTAGCATATGAAAATTTTTCATTTTTAATTCAAGATTACAAAGTCACTGCTAGCATTAGGCTCAGTGTATTCAGATTTTAACTCAATCAATACAATATTTTTCTTTCTCCTATCTTCTTCCTCCCTTCTCCCTATGAACAGTGTAAATTTCTAGAAGCTTACCTATCTCTTGCATTGAGCAAAGGGCCATTGCTTTATATGACTTTCTCTAGCCATGCTGCTTTCAGCTTCCTGGTGGCTGGGCTGTCTTGATTTTGGTTATCCTCATGTGTTGGCATCCATTAATAATATCCTCCATTCTTTGATAGCCTCTGCTCTGTCAGTCTACATTTACAATATCATCCAAATTCCTCTTCTAGTCAGCCAGTACTTCTGAGTTCAACTTGAGAATTGAACCAAGGTTACTTTAGCTTGCTATATCCCTCTAAACTTAGTTAATCTTTTAAAAAAAAAATCTACCCTCTTGAGAGGCTGACCCTTTCTCAGGTACTGACAAGTACCTAAATTATAGTCATATTCCCTACAATGCTTTGCTTCTTTCAGGTTAGTCAAAATCTTCTCTCTCTTTGGAAAGGAAAATAACTTCTCAGTTGTCACATATTACAGAGTTTATGGTTTGTAATCCAGTCCCTCAGTCATATGCTTTCAGTTTTGATCATTAGTCAGAGAGTTTCAGAAAAGATTATTCTCTCACACCTGCAATCAAAAGCCATGGCTCTCAAGATAATTCTCCATTCAAGAGTGTGTCTACTGACCTGTAAGGATACAAAAATTGGCTCTCTCTAAGTTAGAAGGAAGTACAGTGGACCAAAAGATGCTACAAGAGGACAGAGAATGGGGATAAGAGAAGATCCCTCAATTAAAGCCCCTATATGTTATTCCTTTTCATATATTCTGTTCCTTCTTATTGTTTAGACATTTATTTTATATGTTGATTAGTAGTATAATAACTCTTACATTTCTCCTTAAAGAAATGTTCACTGAACACTTGAAAAGTCCAGATGCTATGCTAGATTTTTTTGGTTTCAACACGAAGATCACAGTCTCTGTGTTCAAGGTCCTCACAATTTTATTAAAGGTAGCCAGATAACAGATAACTAGAGTGTAATAAATTGAAGGCCATAACAATGAATAGAATAGTATGAATAGAGTGTTCAACTTAGTCTAGAGAATTCCAAAAAAGCTTCATAGAGTTGGTCATTTGATCATGCTCAAGAGAGAGCAATAGGAATTTCAAAGGTGTATCAAGGTAAAGTGAGCGAAATAATTTTAGAGATTAATGGACAAGGTTACTACTATATAACTAGAATTTCTGTGTTCCCATAGGACTTTTTGTGCCTTATCAGAGACTCACACATTTTACTTTAGCGTTAGAAATCTCAGAATCAAAAATAAATCAATGAGCAAATTACTCTAGGTTATCCTAAAACACAACTTTTGATACGTTGCATTCCTCTGCTAGGATGAACTGATCAACTGTTTGGCTGTGTTTCACAATTAATTGGTTAATTCAGTCAAATTGGCCATCAGATTAATTGACTAGTTAGATCAATTACCTTTATCAGGTTGAGTGGTAAATAGAAAAGATCAAATTGTATGTTTTATTTTAAAGGCAAAAACTTGTTCTTAAATTTTATGTTTCTTAAGGTAGGACTATTGAGATTGGAAAAACATAAAATGTTTACATTTTTACACAGCACTTTCAATTGAGTAGTTATATAAGTGAGGAAGGTGTCTTTGACTCCACTTTACTGATGGAAAGATTAAGGCACATTAGGATTAAGTAAATTTTGACTGTAGTACTACTAATAAATGACATATCTAGGAGTTGAACTCAAGGGCTACTGACTCCAAATCTAGTATTGCTTTTCTCTAATTAGTGCAAAGGAATGGAATGTTGTGTGGAGAAAGTTTTAGAGCCATCAATAATTAAAAGATATTCCAATTCATAAGACATTGTTATTTTAAACACAGAAACATTTTCTTGCCTTAATTGTTAGAGTGGGGTAATTTTTCCAGCTTTACAGTTGAGAAACACTTAAGGCAGATAGATGACCTTGCACAATAATATTAGAAATAAGGTACCATCAAACAATGTGTCATAAATTATTTTCATGGAACTTTTCTATAATTAATTAGAGAAATGTAAGATCTCATGTGAGCTTCCCTATAATATTAGCTGGGTGATATAGAATTCTAAGGCCCATATTTTTTCCTATTTAACCAGTTGAACAAGAGTATCAATTAAAGTACCTACAGCATGATTGGTACTTTTGGAGATGAAAAAAGAATGAAAGATAGATTTTCTCTATTAAAAATTATTTCTTCCCTCCCTCCCTCCCTTCCTTCCGTCTTTCCTTCCTTCCTCTCTTCTTTCCACAATCATTCATTGAATGAATATGAATAGTAAACCAGGTCTAAAATATGATCTCGCTCCTGACAAAGCTTACATACAGTGTAGTGATAGAGATAGAATTTCCATTTATAAAAGAATTAGATAATTACATTCTGACCTGTGAGTTTCTAAGTAGAACTGTACAGTCATGTAGAATATGGAATATAACTGATCAGTTTAATTTGTTAATTGAATTTGAGCAGAATTCACAACTCAAACCTCTATGGATAAGTGAGAGAATTAAACCTAGTGCGAACTATGATGCACTAGAGATCATAGGTCCTGTCTGGCCATGTTCCTCACCCTCCTGTGTTGCAGAGTATTGCTATGCAGAAATTCAAGCTCAGTACTGCCAAATTACCAACTTTTCTAAGAATCTGAAAATTAAAGTTATTGTGTGAAATCTCTCAATTTTTAAAGATGACAAATCAAGACTTTCGGAAAAGATCATGTTGGTAAAATAGAATAATCATGGCCATCGGTTTGCAAACTATTTTTTTAAATTTACCTAAGTTTAGGAATTATAACACATGATAACATTTTTTAACCAGACCACTTACAAGTTTGATGATAATTGAACTTGTTTTTGGACCTAGGAAAAGTGCTAAACTGTAAATTGAGAAGGAAAACAATAAAAAGAAGAGAAGAGGGGAGGAGAGGGAAAGAAGGAGTTGAGAAGGGAAGGGAAGAAAAAGATAAGGGAGGGGAGGGGAGGAAAAAAATCCCTTTGTTCAGAGTCTGTGTGATGGCTACATTTTCACCCTCAAATTTGTTAAAAGAGGAAAAAAGTTTGTTTTAATTTTTTAAGGAGTCAATTAAAGAAATACTCTCAACTTGCATTTTCTTATGAGTGGTTAACAGATGTTTCCCCAAGTTTGTGAGTTTACTTAAGTGTCAGAGGCTGGACATTTGTATATAAAATCTCTCTTTAGTCAAAAAGAAGCAAATTAGAGGAACCTCTTACCAGTGTAAATATTTCAGACTGTAATAAGCTCCATAATGCCACGGCATAAAAATGCTTGGCCAGAACACATTAACTTGTTCTCTCTAATTTCAGTAACAGTAGAATTTTCTCTTTTGAGTTTGAAATAACAAATCACATTTAGCACAGAAATTCTCTAAATGTAGGAATCTTTTTAAACTGCCTCCTTTGCATGTGAACTTCATTCCTGAGTAGTTAAAAGACAGACTATTAACTTTGTCTTCCACTTCCTTTGAGTCATGACTTGACTTTCAAAACATTTTGGTCAAGCAGACTCAAAGTCTCCTCACAGAAGAAACATTGAGGAATCATGTACTTCTCTCGCTTTTCAATTCCCCTTCAGGGCAGGGCACATCCAACTGACCCTGGCTTTTGACAAACCTTAGCTGAACAAAATGTAACAAGCTTGTCTGTTTTGAGCAGAATTTTCTATTCTGACAGATACAGCTCAGGAGCATTTGATGTCTGCTTGCTGGTCATAGATAATGGTGCATCTTGGGACCATTGTCATTCCTGTCAATAAGAAGGCCTGGGGGGACATGCAACAAAGCTACCTTTTGATTCACCGTTTTTCCTTCCTTCCCAAGACATTTGTAAGCCTGTGGTCAGCTAGGTCATTTTATTTTATCCTGATGTGCCTTGATAATAGCATGATGTCTACAAAAAATTTGACAGGCCATCGATGTCTGTTTCTCTGACTCCTATGTTATTTTTCAGTCCTTCTCAACGTCAAACATACTTTGAAAGCTACTGATTATGTTGGTTGGGGTGTATTTGACAAGACATCTATTCTTTGATAAAATTAAACTCGTGGGGGTTGATCTTGGAATTTAAGGTAATTTCTTGAGCAACACAAGAGACTCTGTCTTTCTACTGCTGGCACTCGAGATGTATGAAAAATTGTGAATCCTTTTTAATTCAGATAAACAATGTTTTTTAGTATAAGTTTGGAAGACTAGAACAAGAGGAAATTGGTAAGTGAAAAAGGACAAATTAGGACTGTGTCACATTAAAGTGGGACCTACTCTCCCATTTATTGAATTAATAAATTCTGGTACAATTATGGATAATTTAATATGCAGGTTGTTTATATATGAAAAGAGGAGTTTACATATAGGTCAGTGTTAGTGAAGAGACTGGTCATTGTTTTCTATTCGTGAAAACCAGTTGGAAGTATATGTTAAGAAATATGCGTGTGTTTGTGTGTATGTGTGCACACATATATGTATATATTGTGTAAATATATTTATACACACATATATATATATAAACACAAGAAATACATATACATACATACACATATGCAAATACACATATATATGTTATGGAGCATGTGTTATGAAATAAAGAAAAATATCATTGCATATAATATGAATATCAAAGGAAATATACAAGTCATGATGGCATGTTTTCAAAGATAATATTGTATCATAGGGTTTTAGAAGGGTTTTCACATCTTGTTTCTGGTCAGATTCTCTGGGTGTCATTCTCCTCACTTTATAGATAAGTAAACAAATGCTTGGAAAACTTTGTGAGTTTTCCCACTGACACAGAAATGGACAGGCTGAGAAATAAAACCAAGTACTTTGCATCAACTCCAAGGTTCTTTCCACCACAACACAATAATGTGTGCAAAGTTCTTGGCGCATACTAAGAGCTCAATAGATGTCAGCTAGCATTGTCAGAATTATTTGGTAGATATTGAGAAATTCCTGTAGCTTACTGAATTATTTCATATCTCCTATTGGGAAAGAGGAAATTTTTTCCCTAAATATCATGAGAAAAATTATTCATTCATATACAGAAAAAAACAGTTTTTAGCATAATTGCATCCTGGTATTCTAGCACAATGGTTAACTTTAAAAAAAATCAAATCTAAATAAGTATTAAGTTGGAAGTAACTGCTTAGGTTTCTGATGGAGGAACAATTTATTATTGATAAAAAATTCAAATGCTAGCTGATTCTTCATCTTTATATGGTATCATGGCCTTTGAATAATAACCAGAAAATTATTCTTGGAGGTTAAGTGTATATTTTAAATTAGCATCAAAAGGAATGTTATGTATCTCTTTTCCCATTAGGAGACACTTTTTGTCTAATTCCTTATTCTAGTGAATTTCTCAAATCATCACGTTCTACAGAAGGGTCCCCTTGTGCCTTTGACTGAGTATTGATCTGTAACTGTGAGAAGAATCCACAGGAAAAGAACCACTAGAATGGAGTAGACATACTCTGGTCAAGGAATGGGTCATAATCTCACAAGCCATCATGGCAAAAATCTTGTAATAAATGAGACAAATAGAATCCTCGAATGTCACTTTGGTGGTGGGGCAAAATTAGCCATGGACAAAAGGCTTTTCTGTGTCTGCCCTAAAAACTTAAAATGAAGTTTCAAAAGGATCTAGCTTACTCCAAGAACTTAACTTGGTGACTAATTCCTCCCAATTACTTCCAAGGACTGTGTAGGGATCTGCAAGCTGAGAAAACTTTCCCATGTGGAACCCCCTTCACAGCCCTTAGGTATGGCTTTCTCCCACTCTGCTAAGTCATTTGCTATTTTCCATGTTCTCTGGCATGAGATAGTATTGGCTGAATAGTTAAAGATGTCTCCTAGCTTTGACAAAGTCAAGTTTTTATTTCTCTTTCTTGTTCTTCTTGTAGTTTTAGGATGAGTTTTGAAAAAGGAAAGGGAATAAAAAGGCATTTCTCACATATTGAGATGTATTTTTACTCCTGATCCTACTTTGTCTCTGCATTCCACACTATAATTCAGTTTAGAGTTAGATATTTTTACTTGTATAGTGAAGATGATATCAGGGTATTTTTTACAGTCTTCGGAGTTAAGATGCTCTAGATTTCTTCAAATCATCACTTATTCTATTTCAAGTTTTTCTTCAAAATAATCACTATAATAGTCAGGGCTTATTAAGCATTTATAGTATTCCAGGCAATGGTCTGTGGACTTAACAAACATTGACTTTTCTGTTATTTGGAGGTGAATAATATTACCCCAACTTAACTGATAACATTAAAGAAAACCGAGACAAAGAAATCATTAGTAACTTGCCCAAGGTAATACAGTTTGTAAATAATGGCACTATAATTTGAACCCAGGTAGTTTGACTACACATTTTTAAATACTATTCTATATAATATAGTGGAAATGGGAAGTAGGATTCAATTTACCTACACACACATGTGTGTGCATGCACAGAATTCAATTTTCAATGTATTTTCTCTTTTTTCCTTTCTGACATTCCCCACAGAAATAAATATAAGAATTTACAGGAAACTTTGGGAAAAAAATAAACATACAATATTAGAGTAAATTATATTCATTTACCATACATGCTAATCTTGTCTCTTTAGAGTGTAAGAATCTATTATGAGGATCTCGAACTCTAGTGGAACACTGAGGAGAGAAGCTACTGTACAGCAGATAAATTTGCTGATGACAGGGGGACAACCTGCCAGTTCCCCAGATAATGTAGTTATCTTGGTTGATTAGACTAGAATATGGTCCTGATGTTTCCAGCAGAGGCTTCTTCCTTTCTTTCCTTCTGTAAAGCTTGATTGAGCTTCCAGCAAATGCTGGGAATAAATTAATAAAATAGGCCCAATCTCTGGCCTTATGAAGCTGTGTGGTGAGAGGTTAGATAACCAAGCAACATAAACTTGATTGTATAATTACTGAAGTGGTATATCCTACAAAGGAAAAGTAGAGGTATTATGGGAATGTAAAATACGTTAGCTAACCCAGTCTTTTTTTTTCTATTATTGAAATATAGTTGACTTATGATATTAGATATTAGATTAGTTTTAGGAATACAACATAGTGACTCAATTGTATTAAACATTATGCACTGTACAAAGTTATTACAATATTATTGATTATATTATCTAGCTGCACATTACATCCCTATGACTTATTTATTTTATAACTGTCATTTGTACCTCTTAATCCCTTTCACCTATTTTGCCCATTCTCTCATACCCCTCCTCTGGCAACCACTAGTTTGTTCTCTGTATCAGTTTTGTTATTTTTTTTTCCTGTGTTTTGTTTTTTTAGATGCTGTATATGAGTGAAAACACACACTATTTTGTCTTTCTCTGTCTGACTTATTTCACTTTGCATAATACCCTCTAGGTCCATCTACATTGTTACAAATGGCAAGATTTCATTCTTTTTTATGGCTGAGTAGTATTCTATTGTGTGTGTATATATATATATATATATATATATATCACATTTTCTTTATCCATTCGTCTATTGATGGGCACTTCCATATCTTGGCTATTGTAAATTATGCAGCAATAAACATTGGGGTGCATGTAACTTTTCAAATTAGTGTTTTTGTTCTCTTTGGGTAAATACTCAGACATGGAATTGTTGGATCGTATGGTAGTTTTATTTTAAATTTTTTGAGGAAACTCCACACTGTTTTCCATAGTGGCTGTACCAATTTAAATTCCCACCAACAGTGCATGAGCGTTCCCTTTTCTCCTCATTCTCACCAACACTTGTTATTTCTTTTCTTTTGTATGAGAGCCATTCTGACAGTTGTGAGGTGCTATCTCATTGTGGTTTTGATTTGCATTTCTCTCATGATTAGTAATTTTGAGCATTTTTTCATGAAGGCCTGAGAAAGAAACAGTTAAACCAAAAAATAAAGGATGAGAAGAAAACTCTCCTTTCGTGGATTTGTGAGAAATTTCTGGATTCATAGACTGTAAGTCAAGTAAAACTTCTAAAAGAGGCTTTATGTCCTTTAACACAGAGTTTCAGGGGAAAATTTTCAAATGAATTAGCACTACAGTGTAATTTATGAAAGCTTTTATACACTTTAGAAAAGTGACTTAACCTCTCTGAGATTCAGTTGTTTCATCTGTAATTGGTTTTAATAAAATTTCCCTCTCATGTTTCTTGAGAGGATGAAATAAGATACCTTTCACAGAGAACAGGACAGTGCCAAGCACATAGCAGGAATGTATAATTGTTTAATTCTTACCCAATTTAAAAAATCAATCATTCTCTTAGCTAACATAAGGACTTGTCATCTCAGTCCACAGTCATGCAAATAAACTATTATATTCACCCAAACTACCAGAACAGCAGCCCTGTTACACAGTAAGTCCCCATTTTGCCAGTAGCGCTGGTCCTATTTCTTTATGAGCAACTTGTTCACTTTGTGCTATCAGGGTTGTTATTTTCACTCTTTAAAGTGAAGAAGACAGTGGAAAACTTAGGAAGGAATAATAAGTTGTTGAAATAACGAGGATCAGGTTGCCCTGTATATTTCTAAGCCTGCTCACATCTTCTATCCAGGACACACTCTATGCTTATGTCCTTTATTTCCTAGTTCTTTCTTCCACGTACTTCTTGTGACCCTACACCACGTTTACCTCCACTCTCACTATGAACCCTATGTGCCAGTGCTTTACAATGTTTGTGTTTGTCTTTTGCAAGGTAATAGTTATCTAACAATGAATCCAAGTCAATAGGTTAATATGGGTATAGTGAAAGTTAGGTCAACTGGATCTTTTACCAGTAGACTTCTGCTTACTTTGTTCCTGTAAAATATTGCCAGATTCTGAGTTCAATAAAAATGGAATGATTTTACCTATATATTGGTATTGGTATCTGTTTCCTCATCTATTAATATATATAGTCTTTTATGGCTAATATTTTCAATTTTATCTGTTAGGCTCATCCATGTTATCTTTGGATATCCCTGGAATATAAATATGATTAAGCAAAAAGAAGTGTAAAAGATCACATATTTGTTCAAAATTGTGTAGGAAACCATCTCAATGCCCAAGTTAGACTAGGGGTTTGGGAAATATCTATAACTCTTTTCTCATATCACTCATCTCCTTGGTGTTACCTCTGATGCTGGTTCTCATTAATTCTTACTGATTATTTGAAAGCACTTCTGTCTACAACCTTGTCTAAACTTTATTCTCTAACATCATCTCTTAGGGCTTTTTCTTATATACAGTAGGCTAAGGTTTCTCAATAATTTAGCATATGCTAACAATTTTATGGATGTTTGGCCAAAAAAAAAAAAAGGGTACCAATTTTATCCAAATTAAAAAAAGTTATCATGATGTAAACTTATCAAAATAAAGCATGATGTTATATCATATTATTATTATAAATAGTATTCATTATTAAATAGGAGAGCAAGATTACTTGGTTTTGGGTCTTTCACAAAGGTCTCTACATCTGGCCTGTTGACAACTTGGGCCATTTGTCAGTGTCCACATCTAGTTAGCTTCTCTTATAACTATGTATTTTTTTTTCAACAAGGCAACTTTAACTCATGATTATAACTCTTTGGTAACTAATCAATTAGTATATGTATTGAATATCTAGTATTTGCTTACAGTCTAGATACTTAAATACATTAAGTCCATAGGATATAGCAGACAAAATTTCTGACCCTTGAAAAACGTGTAAGTTAAAGAGGAAAGACAGACAGTAAATTATATATGTAATGAATAAGTAGATTATTGAGTCCATTAGAAAGTGATGTGTTATAAAATAGTAGAACAGAGTAAGAGGGATAACAAATGCTTTGTGAAGCATGTAGAAACAGAAATTTCAAGTCAGTCCTCATTGAGAAGGTGAGATACAAGCAAAGCCATGAAGGTGGTGAGAGATTAGACAAGTGGATATCTCTGGAGTAAGAGTGTCCCAGGCACAGGGAACTGCTAGAGTAAAGACTTTGGACCTGGCAAGTCCAAAAAGCAGTGAGGCTGGATTAAAGTGATAATGGGGAAAAATAATAAGAGAATAGACATTTTGATGAAGAATGGAGTTCTCACAAAAGACTACTTTCAATGCAGTAATAAATACTAAATCAAGAAGCATATCATTTTCATTTTCAAGAAATACAACACAATGATAAAAATCACAATTAACATGTAATTGTCATGAAAATGCCTATATTGAGAGAGCTTGTAATCTTTTAACTACATTTTTGTCAAGTTGAACTAGACAGTACATAGTATATGGACAACTTTTGAGAGCAGTAAAGACTATAAGAAGACAAAAAGAATGAACTCAATATGCTATTTAGTTCCATTTAGTACTAAACTACATCTCTTCATATTCTGTTATCTCATTTTTATAATATGTAACTAATTTATTTTTTCAGTGGGTGAAGGATATCATTAGGTGATGGTAAAGATTAAAAAAAAGAAAAGTGATTGTCATTTGTACCATAGAGTCCTAAGTAATACTGAGAGCTCATCCTCAAGCTAAAAACACTCACACGATGTCCAGAAAATGATAGCTTCACGCTATTCAAGATGCACATTACATCTTTTTGAGCTTTCTTCTTGAAATCAATCATAGCAAGTATTTTTTTCTGCCATTTTCAGTGCCTTGAAAGGACACATTTTTGTCTCATCCCTGATGCACAACTTTCCCCTCAAAATAGCATACTTCAGGGTGAAAAATAAAGATACATCCTGCCCAAAGAAGTACACATATTGTACATAATTGTGCAATTGTGTAGAATAACAAGGTTGTACATAGTCTCAGTTTTCAAAATTCTATTCTACATGGAATTAAGATTTTTAGGTACATTGTTGAATGCACATTGATCTCTGCAAATAAAATGATGTAGGAATCATCATTCAGGTGTAAACCCTTTTATTGACTTTCCCTTTCTTGTCAAACATGTACTTCAGTGGTCCATGAGTTCTAATCCCAATGCATTTTGAAATCCATGTGACAGCTAAGAAAATTGCCTTATTCTAAATAAAATATTCCTTTTTCTGTAGCATGATTTTTTTAGTGATGATCAAAACAAAAACCTTCTTCCCGAGGCTTACATGTCACTGGTACATTTTCAAGCACTGAGCCTCAGTGGTTCCCTCCAGCTGTAAAGCAAGGTGTCAGTACATATCCATGACAGTAATTGTTCCTTTATACTACATTCTGTTGAAATGATACATTACCTACCCAAAGGGGCATGTGACAGAGAAAATTTTCCAGTGTTTCATTCTTTTTTCTCTCCTAGGATAACTTTGTCTTTAATCGTTTTCTAGTTTCTGAGAGGTCACTGTGCTCTGTTTAAAAAAAAAAAAAAAAAAAAATTGTGAAAGCATGGAAGGCATCCTGCCCATGTTTCATAGCAGACAAGGCAGTGAGTATTAGAGACTGGTAGGTTGATGGCCCAGTAAAATCTTGTTTTTCCAATATACATCATTGCAATTCATACCTTTAGCCTTCCATTGCAGGTTCTTGAGAAATTCCTCAGACTTTCAGAGTTACTTGTTCTAGTACCTGATAGATTTCCATTGTTTTCTGACACCAGTGTCCTATTCATGGTATGTTTTCTTGTATTTACTACTTTATTCCCCACTTTTAGGTATCATTTCCCCCTTTTGAATCATTGATCCATTTTCCTTAATTGGTGATGCAAAATAGCACAATAATAACAAAAAGCAAAATTTAATAAATCTAACAATAATATAGATAAGACATGAAAACACCTCAGTTAAAAGAAATTGAACCGTATTCACTAAATATTGATTGAAAGCATAATCTTTGCCCATGACAGCCATTAAAATATAAATGTTAAGAACTAAGGAAATTTCTGCAGAAAAATTATTTGTGCCATTGTATGCATTAAACTGCATTTTTAAATTGCCAAGAATATTTAGCATCACTTAAGAGGCCACTGGGAATTACCATAGTCAATATTACAAATTTTGAGGAGAACGTTCTATGCTTTTGTTGAACTAGACCTTTCTGTGTTACTGAATAATAGCATATATATATATGTGTGTGTGTATACACACACACACACACACACACATATATAGCTGATATTGTGGTCTCAATTTGAAATGCCTCTCTTCCTCCCCTCTTCTTTCCCTTTTCTGATAACTAGAATTCATCCTAATCTTCAAGGCTCAGTTCAAATGTCATTTTCCCCATGAATTCTTCTATATCTTGCTTGTTTCTTCCAAGCAAGAACAAAACCTTTCCCTGTACATATAGCAAATAGTTGGCTTTTCTCTTACAGCACTCAACATATTTTGTACTGCTTTCTTTCAGTCACCTTTAGGGTAAGAAAATCAGTTTTTCAGTGTTATAGTTAATTACCTGTAGAGCAAGGACCAGACCTCAGATTTGTTAGCTCTCAGTCCAGTGGTCTATCTACTACACAAAGCTGCCTTTGCATCTCTGTCAAATGGATGTTCTATTTCTATGATTTTTATTTCTTATTGTTTTATTTATATTTTTATGATTTTTCTGTTCCAGGATCCCCTCAGATTGTATTTTACTGGCAGAAGAGATAGTGTTTATTATTGTATTTTGTGAAAACCTCAACAATACTCAGCAATAAAGTATGTCTAAACAATGATAAAGAAAAAAGAAGATGAAGAGCGAAGCAGAGGAAGGAAAAGAAGGAGGGAGAAGAGAAGGGGTAACAACCATAGAGCAAATATTAATGCCATCTCTTACAAAGAAAGCACATTTCAAGAATAAACAGGGGTTCTATACTCCTACCTTTGACTTGGAAGCAGGGAGGGGGGAATTAACAAATCCATAGAGCAAGTAGTGTTTGTCAACAACTGGGAATCATCATTGGGTGGATTTAGCTTCCTAATCACATTAGTGGGAATGAAGGGAAAATATTTGGCAGGGAGAGTAATGTTAGTAAATAGTTCTCAAGTGACTGAGACAAATGGTTGCTTTCAATCAAAATCTTCTGAACATCACTCAAGACAGCATCTTGTAGAACAGTAGCTTGTATTCCTTATACTGTGCTTTTATTATTCTCTCTCAAATTCCAGTTGTCTGTGTTTTCCTGTTTATTCCAAATATGAATTCAGAATTTGTTCCCTTCACAACTGTGATTGCATTTGTTCTGTTTAGGTTTATTTTCTTCACTTGTAAGTCTCCATTACATTTTAAGCTCTTCAATGGAAGTTTCTAATTAGTTTCAAAGTGGCCAGAGGGCAACGCAGTTATTTGATTCTTCACACATGGCACTATTAACCCCAAAGAGCTGGCTGAAAACCCAGCACTATTTCATGTGTTTTGAACAATGCAAAACTTTGGGGAACTACCATCTTTGTAAATTATATGTGCTCTGGAGTTCACTTTGAACAGACACTGTTTATCTTCTGCATTTGCAGAGATAAACAGAAAAAACTTTAAATACTAACAATTGCATTTGATTTTTGATATTCCTTGGCAACTAATCACAACTCCTCTGAAAGACTCTACCCATGACATGTAAATATTTGACAAGAAGCTAAAATATAACTATCTGAGCCTCTTATGAATTTAATGATTCCTGCATAGAGAGCCAGAAAGCAGACTGAGAATAAAATATCAATGCAGAAAAAGGGCAATGGATAATGAGGTTCACCAACCAATATGTTGGCACTCTTAGTGGCCTACTGTGTGTGCTGCTAATGGGAAAATTCTGTATCGATGGTTCCTGTTTATGTTATGTACTATAAAGTTTGGAAAAACACAAGTTTTATTCAGGCTATACAGCCAAAAGCTATCACACAAATAACCTTCCTGATCTCTGTTACTTTTCTTCTATAAGACATGTCTACCTTTGGTTTTATAGTGCTAAATTAGTTTGAAGATCAATGTAGAGGACTTTTATAGAATGAAAGGAACTTGCATTGGAAAGGGCTTAAAAAGCTTTTTTTTTAAAAATTGTATTTATTTATTTATTTATTGCTGTGTTGGGTCTTCGTTGCTGCGTGTGGGCTTTCTCTAGTTGCGGTGAGTGGGGACTACTCTTTGTTGTGGTGCACAGGCTTCTCATTGTGGTGGATCCTCTTGTTGCAGAGCATGGGCTCTAGGTGAGGGGGCTTCAGTAGTTGCAGCACGTGGGTTCAGTAGTTGTGGCGTGCGGGCTTCAGTAGTTGTGGCGTACAGACTCAGTAGTTGTCGCTCAAGGGCTCTAGAACACAGGCTCAGTAGTTGTGGCGCATGGGTCTAGTTGCTCCACGGCATGTGGGATCTTCCCAAACCAGGAATCAAACCCATGTCCCCTGCATTGGCAGGTGGACTCTCAACCACTGCTCCACCAGGGAAGTCCCCAAAAAGCTTCTTAAAAAGTGAAAATTGCAAACTAAGACCTCCCAAGCTAAATCCAAATCAAGTGTGTGTTGTTCAGCTAACAGACTGACAGACTGTTTAAAAAAAAAAAAATATTTCCACACCTTTAGTTTCCAAAACCCCCATGCCCTTTTGTCATGCATTCACTTGAACCGCTTAGAAACATTATCTGCATGTCTTTCTTATTTATGAGGAGGGAAACTGAGACTTAGAGTAGATAATCAGTATGCCCCAAACCATATAGCTAGTTAGCAGTAGAACTGGGCTTATAACTTAAAGTTCTTGGTTCTCAGCTCAGAGCTTTTACTGTTCTAAAAGTTTAAATGTGATAAAAGTATTGTGTAGTATAGCATTATTACATGAATTGGATTTCTTTCTCAAAATATTGGAGCTCTCAGAGTATGTATTCATGCATATTGGTGGAGGGTTCTCAGAGAACGGAGAAGCTCAAGTCCCAGAGTACACACCATGATGCAGCTTGTCTCTCAAGTCAAAGGGATTAATAAGACACGACTACACCTTCTAGCTATAGCTCTCTTACTGCTAGAAATGCCAGTGAACCACAGAGAGGGTGAACACTTCCAGCTATATCCACCCAGCAATTATCTGGAGAAATATGCAAGATACCAGTATAGACACTGGTAATGTATAAATGTGTTTACTTTTTTGATGGGAGGAACTTTTGATGGGAGGTGAATTTACTAGCACTCCAAGAAAACCTAGGGATATAAAAGGAACACAGTCTGTCATTTCATCAGTATGAGGGACAACCTAAATGATAAAGTGACTCAAGATTCATTTCAGAGAAACATAATTGGTGAACACCAAAAGTTTCTTTGCCACATTGGTTTGGATTTGGTGCTTTAGACTGACAAAATCAAATTTTAAAAGGCTGCTTCCTTTAGCATAACATGTAGTTAACCAAAGAAGTCCCTTACCCATCACACTTTCTGGTAGGGTGAAGGCAGCTTTCGGAAATAGAAGCACACTATTAAATGGTCTGTTCCTCTAAATCTATTTTGTGGTGTTAAAAATTCCTCCTTCGGCTTTCAGTCTACTGGACATTTTTGGCATCAAGAAGTGTTTAAAAGCAGAAAATTGAAAATGAAAGACAAGATGCTTAGTAATCTGCTCTATGTGCCAGGCTAACAGTGGACTGTTAAGGCCAAATGTTTCCCTGAAGATGATTCATTGACAAGAGGAGCCAGCACAGACACAGAAGAACCCAAACTTTAAAATCTCTAGACCCAAAATATTTCAGAAGTGGAAATGAGAATTTATATTTCTGGGTGTCTTTTTCTTCCCCTTATCATCACCAATTAATGTTTATTTCCCTCCTTTCCTAGAAGTGTATGCCAATGTTTGCTTAATGGTGTGTATATGCTTTTATAATAAGTGTATTATCACTTTGTATAATTATTATGTGTGATTAATCCTGCATGCTCTGGAAAACTGTTAGGTTTTATTTAACCAGAGGGAACGTCTTTAAGTCTTTGTGTTATTCACGTATAATGCAAGTTGACAAGAACTCCTGTGAATGGAGCAGAGTATGAAAAGTTTGTATTTAAAAGTGCGCTGAAGTAGCTGGAAAGATGACATTATTTCCCCCTTTTATGACCATCCCTGCGGTAACTGGTAAGTACAGAAGAATTTTCCATATGACACAAAAAATATTTAGGAAATCAGAATAACAAGAATATTTTCTTTTACAACAGGATAAATTGCAAAACATAATATTGCTTCTGATAGTGAAATATGGATGAGAGTGTTATCAAAAGTATTTATGACATAACTCGGTGCCTGGATACCAGTCTTAGGACTATACTGTTAGATAGATAGATACAGGTAGATAGATAGATGATAGAGATAGGTAGATAGATAGATAGATAGATAGATAGATAAATAATAGATATAAAGATACGTAAGACAAAGTGACAAAGAGGGAGAGAAAACTATTTTGATGAAAGAGGAATTCCCCTCTCAGATTTTCAGCTTATGACTTGAAAAGTTGTCTTAGTAAGCATTTGGACTTGACAGTGACAAATGCCACTTGCCGAATTTCTGTCCAAAATTAGATGGACAAAGGAGCCAAGCAGATGGAGACCAGAATATCAGCTTTTGTCCTGACCAAAGTGGAAGTTTGTACCTTGTGAATCAGTCAGTCATAGGCTATGCTCTAGAGCTGAGACCTCACTCCATGAGGACAAAATCTTTGTCTTCAGTTTATGGGATGGCAAGGAATGAACGAGAGTACACATCTGAGATGCAAAGTGAGAAAGGAAGCACAGAGCTTAATCTCCATGTACCCAGTTTCTTACCTCAAATGGACCAATCAGATGTCTCACTGCTTCTCCAGTAGGAAATAATGACTTGAAATTCTCTTTCAGAATCACTTTCCAGTCTGACTTGAAGGCCATTCTTCCTCAATCTTCTTTCTTACACTTGAAGTCATCATTGCACAGTGTCCTTAATCTTGTTTAAACTTTATTTTATCAATTGATTTTTCATGCTGGCATCTTCCACTTTTTAAATTTATTTTGATTCCACTATTTCACTTTAATAAATTTCCAAATTCTTCTAGTCATTCCAGCTGTTTAGAATAGAATTTTAAAAAACACTTTATTTAAATCCTTCTCTAAAAAGTTTTTTTTGGTTCAATAGCAATAACATTAAATTTAATAAATATAATCAGAACATACATAGCATAGGAAAGAAATTACAAAACCATACACACTGTTTATGAAGCGTACATTTGGGAATGAAATTGGGGATTACAATTTCACAACATTTAGTCTCCCCTTGTAACAAAAGAAAACTCTCAGGAATAAAATAGTGATCCCATATTAGATGCTAATAGGTACACTAAATGAACACTGCTCCACCAATATTGAAAGTTTTTAATGAGACAAATGAGTTCACTTCTCATTTAGTTTCTCTAAAACAGGTCGGATTAATGGCAATGCTACTCACAGGGCATAACCATAGCTAAATTGTTTCTAAGTTTTGTTTTAATAGTACCCAGTAGAGAAACCAGTCTTACTAAGCTTCCCTTCCCAGAAGCTCTGTTCTGGGAAGAAATTTTAAAGCAATTTCAGCAAACTAAGGATATTTATTTTTCATGTTTATTAAAAAGGAAGCAAGTTATGTTGTGTCCTCAAAAAGTGCTTTCAATCCATCATTAGTAGCAATTCTAATGTTGTAGAGTTATGGTTTAGTTTATATTACTGTTTAATGAAATAAGTAGATTCTGGATCCATGAATCTCCTATGAACAGATCTTCCCCGGATTAAAAGAAATTAAGATAGCCTACAAAATTTATACGGTGTTCCATGATAAATTTGGTAGATATATATATAACAGTATCACTATTTACCTCTTTAAAGTAAGTTAAATTTTGGAACATGTCATTACAGTTTGTTGAAAGCCTCCAACGTCTCACTTTTGCTTTTGTTCTTTGACTTTTTCTACCATTGAAAAAATGTTGCATTTTGTTTTTGCATAAGCAATAGGGTTATTAAAAATGACAAATATATCAGACAAATAAACAGATACAGCTGCTTTGTTCACATCTGGTTCACAGTTGCAATCAAACTGGTTTCTTACCTGCCAAAAACGTTATGAGATCTTTTCTTAGTGCACATGTTCTTGATAGACCCTTTAACTTCAATAAACTTAGTAGCTCAGCTTGCACTGATAGTTATTTATAATCATTTTCTGTTTAATCACTTAAAGAAGAATAATATCAAATTTAACCCATTAGCCGTTCCATAATTTATAATTTTACTACATCACTAAACACACTTTTTAGTTAAAATGACTTTTTTTTTTAACATAATATTTTTGATGAAGGAAACATTGTGCTGCTTTACATTCTGGTACAAGCTCCTTAATCAGGAGAACTAGTCCAGGATGTTTTCCTGCCATTGCAGCTGCACCATTAGAATATACCTGTACCCAAAATTTAACTTCCAAACCACATTCGTCGGCAATGCAAGAAGTCATAGTTTCATATAGTGCAGTGGTAGTTGTGTTTGTTAAAAATTAAGCAAAAAAGAGAAATCTTCCACTGTAAAATCAACAAACTTAAATTTTCCATATACTGAAAGAAATACCCTTTTAACAAAATTTGTGCAACAATTAAGCTACAATGAAAAATACTTTGCTAGCACTATTTATTCTTCTAACTAGTCCTCAGTATCTAAATATGTTCAAATATGGTGTGTCATCGAAACGTAGTACTTGAATTACCTTTTTTTGCAGCAGTCGCTGAACATTTCCAAGCGAACACATTTGCTGCAGTATTTCATTAAGGTCTTTGGCGTTGTTTATGTTTTCCTTAGTCTTAGCAACCCAAAGTGCTACTTTATAAGAAGCCAGCAATGCACTCATGGTTAGTGTAAAATATTCAACATTTGCTTCTGTTGACTTTTTAATTTAATAATAGTTCTTTGGTTTTTAATACTTTATGCTTTTTATGTTAATGCCATTTAACTTTTGAAAGTTTAATTACCTCATTAGCTATTACATTTCCACAAATAATACAATGTTGGTTGAGCAATTTACCATCAATTATGGTCAATACATGAGAGTCATACTTTTAAGTAAAACTGGTATGAACTCATTTGATCTCCATTTCTTCAGAATCATTTCTATTGTTATCATTTGGTTTATTCCCACTGCTGCATTCACAAAGTTGAAGCTTGCTTTACCGTATGCAAATTAGGGTAAAAATTAATGAAGAAGGCAATGTTTACTTCCCTAATGTAACTAATAATATTAAACTATAAATCTTCAAAGAACCTTGATGAAAATTTTAAATACTTGTATAAATGAAAAGTTACAGTAAATTGGCTCTATTACAGTTATATAGCAACGTAAACTTACCATGTCGTATGTTGTGTAATGTTTCCACTCTGCTTGCGTATGTAATACACCACACAACTTTGATAACACCCACACTCCACTGGTCACACCCTTGGGTGATCAAGTCACTATAAAATTTCCAAATATTTATTCTAACTTTTACACTTATGTCCTTGTAGACTGGTAACAAACTGTGGCCTGGCAGCCCTCAGGGACCATTGATCTCTGAGAGGCATTGTTAGAAGGAATTTCAGACAGATGTAGAAGTGCGAAGTGGTTTCAGCTTGTCCTCTCTCTGCCCACACCTTGTGCCACTCTTCTTTCTGCTAGTCAGGGGTAGCCACAGGCTTATCACCAGATGCTTGACTGACTTTCAAAATCGCTTTAGATCATTGACTACTACATGCTTCCCATTCCCTCACTTTTTGAACAGGTGTGTATCATAATCATTCTCTCCCCATCTCACTATTACATGGTACAAGCATGGGGACAGGCACTTCTCTTTTCAGTTAACAAGACACCAGACCACTAGGAGCCACTACTGGGAAGCCCCCGTCTCATCCAGAGATCATTCTGATCCTCAGTCACTGAGGTCTATTCTTTTGGGCACTAGGATTTTATAGATAGTGGTCCACCCATTTGTATTCACTTTATTCTACTCAATACATTCTATCCTCATCATGTTCTTTTTCTTCTCTGTGGTTTTCAGATTTTATTTCTCTATAGGCAACTTTTCTATTTTGTATTTTCTCCCCTTTCTTGAAGGTTTTTGTTTTTTTGGGGGGGGGGTGACTATATTATTGTTTTATTGCTTCCTTTACTTTTTCCCTCCCTCCCTCCCTCCCTCCCTTCCTTCCTTCCTTCTTCTTAGATCACTTGTAGTTACCTAGCTAAGACTTTTTTCCCCATGACCTCCAAAGACTGGCTAATATAGCCATATGGGAATGTTTTCATGCCTTTATGTATCTTCCTCCTTTTGTCTTGCCTTTATCTCATAGCCACCTCATTATTTTCAGCAGTTCTAAGGCAATGTGCAACAATCTCAAATTCCCTTTCATTCTGGATTCTTCAACTGGCCTAATGTGACTGTCTACATTTTTTAAAATTATTGCTCTGTTCAAATCAGATACGTGTGATTTTCTTTGGACAAAGGACAAACCCCTTTCTTTTTATTTAAGCTATCCCTTTTCTAACCTTTTGCTTTTGCCTGAAACAGTTTTTGTTTGTTTGTTTAGACATTACACACAAATTTCCTTGTTCTTATTTTGTCTAATATGAGACATAGTACACACATATAAAACTGCATAAAGCATGCTTTTCTTTCTTTTTATTTTTGGCTGTGCCATGGGTCTTGAGGGATCTCAGTTCACCGATCAGGGGGATTGAACCCGGGCCATGGCAGTGAAAGCCCCGAATCCTAACCACTGACCACCAGGGAACTCCCAAGCATGCTTTTTTCATAAGTATTAAAAATAATTATGAAATATACATCCATATAATCATCAACCAAATCAAAGGATAAAACATTTACAGCACCCCTGAGATTCCCGCATTAGTCCTTTTATGTTCACACACACAATACACCCTTATAAAGAAACAACATTTTATGGTAATCATTTTTTCATCTTCTTTCTTTCTTGTTTTAATACACTTGTTAATATAGATTAGTTTTTTCTCATTTAGATCTTAAAGTAATGGAAATATATTGTGTGAATTTCTATGTTTTGTTTCTTTGTTAGACATGTTTTTATGGTCATGTTATAGTATGCAGATCTAGTTTGCCCATTTTCCTTGCTGTATATTAATGCCACTCAAAGGAGTTTGTTCTCAAGTGATCAGTCCACAATGAATGTAAATGAAAACACAAGGATGTGAATCAATGTACTGTATCTTCGTTGAGAAAATCTTGCTAAAACAAACAAAATCTAGCATGCTTTGAGAAGTAGTTGATTATTTTATTCTGGTTCAAGCGTCTTATCTCTTTATAGACCAATGTCAAGCGTATCTTGTACCAGTGCCAAGTATAACTGCTGTATAGTATTCCAGTGATTAACATGCCATATTTTATTTTTCCATTCCACTGTTGATTGAAAATTATATTGTTTCCAGTTTGGGGCTGTTAAAAAAATAAATAAAAGTTTCCAGGTACCTAGTGTATAATCAAAAATAGAATCACAATTTCCTCAAATATACTGGATATAATATAATATTTTCAAAAGCAGTTGGATGAACTTTTATGTCTGGCAGAAGTGTATGGATACTGCAATTGCTTCATACCATCAACAAATATTTGATAATGTGAAATTTTAAAATGTTTGCCCATCTGGTGGGTGTACATTGTGGTTTTAATTGGCATTTCTATATTATCTTATGGTATCTTTTGAGAAACAAAAGTTAATTTTAATATGGTTGAATTTATTACTTTTTTCTTCATTGCTTAGTGTTTTCTATTCTAGGTTAAAGGAAAATTTTTCTACCCAAGGTAAGGAGATATTTTTCTACGTTATCTTCAAAAAGTTAATAATTTTGCATTTCACATTTAGGCTTAGACCCATCTCAAGATGATTTTTGTGCAAAGTAAGTGTTTAATTTCACTTTTTTCCATATGTTTCCCTCCCTCTCTATAGTTAGACCTTTGCTGTAAGTTGAGTATCAATGGATGCAAGGATGTGTTTCTGGGCTCTCTTCTCTTTCATTGCTCTATTTTTCTATCCCTGTGTCAATATTATAATTACTATAGATTCAAAATCATTCTTGATATCTGGTAAGTAATATTTTCCTAGGGATCTGTACATTTGTCTAAATTTTCAAGTTTAATTGCATAAAGTTATGGAGACTCTGTGGATACTGTTCTAGTCCTCTGAAGAGGGTTGATGTTTTTGCTTTAGAAGAAAATTAACCTGGTTAGACTCAAATGGAAACCTTTGCTTTGCCTGAGTGGGCAGCATCTCAAGCCTTCATTTTCCTTGCTGTATATCAAATCCTAGTTTGTACTGTTTTCATTCTACCCCACGAATGCATGTTTCAGAGGTGAGCCAGCAACTTGGGCAGTATTTAAACTTAGAAGTTTTGAGTCCTTTCTCTCTTTTTGGATCTCACTCGCTCCTTTCTGAGATCCCATCCTGACTGGCACAGCTCTCTCTTTTTCCGGCCAGAACAATGAAAGGCACTCTATTGGAGTTTCCTACGTTACGTCACTGCCTTTGGCGTAAAACCCGCGAAACAGGAAACTTACCGGGCCAATAACTTCCTTTAGATATTGGGCGGGTCCTCTTCAAAACTGGCCTGCTTGTCTTTACTTTTCAGATCCCCATATTTTGCCCAGATATTACAGTTGTTATCTGTGAGATGTTGGTTTGTAAGGAAGTTAGTTTTCCACACAAAAAAACAGAATTCCTCCTTACTGTTTCTTAAAGGTCAGCAAATGTCCTCTAGGTTCTCATTTTCTCCTATATTTTGACCATCTTATTTCTTTGATATATGTTTTTTAATGGGGGGATTTTTTTTTTAACTTTTCCTCTGTTGGAAGGTTATTGGCCCAAGTAAACATTCTCACTGGATGGGTAAGTCTTCAGGTGATTTTCAGAGTATGGTGCTAACCTATGTAGGTTTTCTAAATTAGCTAAAATCCCTTTGTCTCTAAATCACATGGACTAGGCAGATAGTAAAACTCATGGAAGTCTAGGTTTTGTCCTTTTTGGTGTACACAGTAAAACTCCAAGAGGAATCTGAAAATCCATTTATCTAAAATGGGTGTTATAGAGAGCTTGATGTAATTATGAGGATGATCCTGTGCAATACATGAGAACACCTTTGAGTGTGGATGAGGATCAAATCCACTCAAGTCCCAACTGCAGTGTGGTGCCACCTGGTGGTGCTTGTCAGCTTCAGTTTGAATATTAATATAGATTTGGTTCTATGGCTTATTGGAGTTTATAGAATAGTGTCAGCAATTCCATGATTCTTCCAGCTAATTGCCTATATTTCTAGGTCTAAACAGGAGAGATTTGTTTAGAGAGATTTGTTTTAGGAGAGAACTGCAGGCTGACCTCCCCTCCCATCTGTTCCTGAGGTCTGGCTGCCTTTTGTTTTCCTGCCCTCACTAGCCGTCTACCCCTTTAGTCCCCTCCACAGAATTTAAAAACTTGAGCTTCTCTAGGTTGAGAACAGGAACTGGGCTGAGAACACTAGGTTATCACCAATCTTTTTATTTCAAAAAATTTATTATAGTAAAATAATGATTTGGGGTTTTTATTTTATATTCCCAAACCCTGACTCCAAACCCGAATGATGAATTTACTAGAAATGATAATATAATTGCAATGCCTCCTCAGGCAAATATTTATTTTTAAGGGACTTCCCTGGTGGCACGGTGGTTATGAGTCCTCCTGCCAATGCAGGGGACACAGGTTCGAGCCCTGGTCTGGGAGGATCCCACATACTGTAGAGCAGCTAGGCCCATGCGCCACAACTAATGAGCCCGTGTGCCAGAACTACTGAAGCCCGCGCGCCTACAGCTGGTGCTCCACAACAGTAGAGGCCCCCGCAGTGAGAAGCCCTCACACCGCAATGAGGAGTGGCCCCTGCTCACCGGAACTAGAGAGAGCCTGCGCGCAGCAGCGAAGACCCAACACAGCCAGAGATGGATAAAATAAATAAATAAATGTATAAAAAAGTATATAAACAAAGTTGACTCATGTAAAGTTTACTTTTCCAGAATGACTCAGCATTCTTCTTTCTACTAAATCTCCAAACACAAAACCAGTTAACTCTAGATTTTAGGTATAAACTTCCACTTGCTCCCAAGAAAGTTGTTTACTACTGATTGTCTTTTGGGCTCATTCAGAAAACAAAACAAAACAAAGTCACCACAACTCATCCTCATTTGGGTAGCTCCTCCCAATAAATCTAACAAGTCCTCCTCTTATCCTTGTAGCCACTTAGGAAGATTCGTACATTATCTAGTTTTCTCTTTTATTTTTTTGGTCGCGCCATGTGAGATCTTTACTTCCCCGACCAGGAATCAAACCTGTGCCCCCTGCAGTGGAAGCGCAGAGTCTTAACCACTGAACCGCCAGGGAAGTACCAAGTTTTCTATCTTTTATTAACATTTTTTCTTATTTGTTTGCTCCTTCTCTCAAACTTTTATATTCAAATAGGAGCAAAGGGACATCACACATTTATTTAGAAGCCAATAAGAAAAATTCCAGCCTGTGCAATTTGAAACACCTGCGCTTATCTCGCTGTTATCATTATCAGTGATTTAGACTACTTCACCTTCCTCCACCTCCTCCACCTCATGTGTAGCAGGGTGTCAATGCCCCATTTTCCCTTTCTTTGCCACATTATCATTAGTCATTTCAACTATTAGAATATCTTTAAAATATGCTCCCTTACCTCAAACCTAGTAACCTGGTTATTTTTTCTTGCCAACATACGCTGCTTGCTCCTATTGGTTAAAGGCAATTGTATCCTCTCAATGTGTGGAAGAGAATTGATTAATGCAACAGGGATGTGAACTTCACCTTCATCTATGAAACTCCTCATATAACAACAAAGTATATATTCAATACAAGAATATTATATTAGGATATTATTTTATATGAAATATTCAGAAATATTTTCTACACCTAACATATTTAAGAAATAACAAATATATTGTCATTCTCAAGGTTAAACTAGTAGCAATATTCCAGTGTTAAGCTTAAGTGATTTAGTTATGATATTGTTTAATTTATTTATTCCTATAAAACATATCCCTCCAAGATTTAGTGGCTTCAACAACAGCGATTTATTTCTCAGGATTGTGTAGGTTGGCTAGGTGATTCTTCAGCTCATCTCAGCTGGACTCCTGCATACTTGTGCATTCAGTTGAAGACTAGAAGAGTCACATTCTATTTGCCAATGCGGGTTGCATGGCTAGCCCATATACAGGAGAATAGACAAATAGACTTCGTCTGTTGATGGCAGGAACAGCAACCAGCAATATCCTACTTCGAAGAGGTGAAATTGATTGGGAATATTATTATAATGGTCCACCACAAATATGTATGTTCAAATACTCATACACTTTGTTTGCAATACTTTCAACTTTGCCTATACACAGGTCAACCTACTTTGAAAACAAAACTACTCAATCCGCCAATACCATGCTAACCCCAACTGATGCATCAGTGGTGCAATGCTTCTTCAATTCCTCTTTTAGAATTATAGTTATCTGTTTTGTGCTCAGAATATGCACATCGTGGCAATTTCTTCTGTGAAGACTTGGGGGACTTATTATTAATCATTATAACTGAGTGCAGATCCTTTCTCAGCATGACTCATAAATATCTTTGAGTTTTAAAGCTCTTTATAATAACATTAATTTAATCTGTAAAATGACATTGCTTGCAATAAATTCCATTTACAAATCTGAATAGGCAATGAAAGTGGTAGTGTTGCTGCAAATTTTTAATGGAGGCTGAAAAACAATGGAGCTATGGAAAACATGAAAATATCTTCCGGCTTCTAAAAGATCCTGCAAAGCTGTGACACTAATGAAGATGAAGGTTGCTTAGACAGATTTGCCTACATGCAGTTTACTGCCAAAGAGATGGTTATCTGACTAAAAATCTGTTACTGATTATTCAATTTAGTGCTCATATATTTAAAGTTTACTCAGGTTGGAGTGATGTTGAAATTTGGATTTCCCATCTTAGCGTGCTACTCTTGTGGTTGACAACAGAAATGTTAAAATAAAATCTTAAGAGTATAAAATGGCCATTGGAAGGCTAATTTCCATTTGTGGTTTATGGTTTCTTCTTAATATCTGATAATGCAATTATGCTTCAGCAAAGAATGAATCTTCTTTTCGTAAAGTAAGCCATGCCCCAAATATTGATGATTTAAATACAATAATATCATAGCTTTAAAAAGGGTCTTCAATTAGGGATGGTTTTTGCCATGTAAATATCTATTATTCAAACCTAGAGATCTCGTCTCACTTGCTTTTCCAGGAAGAAATGTGTTAGAATAAGGATTTGGTTTCAAATTGTTTAGTGTTAGAATAAGGATTTGGTTTTAAATTGTTTAGTGATGGTATTGTCAAAATTGAATTTTTTTTTTGGCCATACTTTACATTATAACACTTAAATAAAGAAATTATTTTTCTGAAGCCAAGAAGTATCTTAAAACTACTCAACACAATTTGAATCTTTCCTGAAATTTGATTTATATATTTCCTGTAAATATATTCTTACCAACCTTCGTACTAAACTTCTCTGCTAGATTTATAACTTGATAGGGATATCTGATATGAAACTGCTGTGAATACTTTCCCTTTTAAATTTTAGTTGTCAAGTCACGTTATCTAGTTTATACTACTCTGAATTATATTCAGTGCTTTCCCATTCTTTGCTAACACAACATCTCATAAAATCACACAGGGTAACATAATATGACAGTTAAATTTAAGAGACCTCTTATTATATTTGAAATCCAACCAATGTTACAATTTAACGGCAATAGATGATTAGAGAAGAAATGACATCCTCATTTCAGAGATATTTTTACTCCAATGTATTTTTAATGCTCTCATGTCTTTTATTATTTTGACAGGTTTTCAGAAACAGTTTCAGAAGCCCTTGTTTGGGGCCTGATTTTTATGAAGAGAGACAGGGACATATTTTAAAGTTTTAAGAGCACATTATTATATGATTCTATTCCATGAAAAAAATTCTTAAATAGGTAACATTTACATTGTTGATCAAATTTTTGAGTTAAAACACCTGCAAAGTAACTAGGAGACAAATTATTTCCACTCAATAATCTTTCAGATGTTCTCCTTAGTAGCATGCAATGTGGACCAGCTCACAGCTCAAAATAATTATTTTGAAAAAGATCTGATGTGGCACTGGCATTTACTGAGAAGGGGTTATGATATGTAAGCACATAATAATATCTTTGAGATTTAGTAGCAGAGGACTGAAACCAAATAAAAGATGCCTAAGCAAGATTGGATGTTAACTTTTTTAAAATAAAATATTCTCCTGGACACTTCAAGTGCCTTAAAAGATATTATCCCTAAATAAACCACTGTTTTATGGAACACCTCGGTACTTTTCATGGAGTAGTATTTTGTATATTGTAAAATGCTATAAACAAATTGCATTCACATATATTGTACCACTCGATCCTCACAAATGTTTGTAGCATTTATTTCTTCCTTTAATCAATGAAAAACATGGAGCTCTTCAAGATGAATTGGCTTGGTCATCCCACAGAGTTAAGTGGCAAAATCAGGTGGCCCAGACCCTCCCAATGATGAGATCAAACTGCTACTTGACTACAGATGACAGGTAGTAACATGTTCTGGTCGGATCTTCGTATCATAGAGGGTTTATCCCAGATTCATGATTAACCAAAACTTTAAGAGATTTTGTTTTGTTTTTTCAGCTTGCTTGTTTGATTTTGTTTACTTTAAATGTTTATCACTGTATTTTGCTTACATTTTGTGAGTAGGTTTCTTAGCCTTCTAATGTGAAAATTTAAGTGCTGAAGATGAACAGAAGTCATGAACCTCTTCTTGATGGTGAAATTGGGAGAAGGCAGATCCTATAGGGCAAAAGATCCATCAAAAACAATACAGGACTAAAGTATCACCTGCTATTTACATAACAGCCTCTGAGGAGCTCAAAACACTTTACAAATCCAATTCGACTTAAGTCCAGTGAGGAGTGAGGAGCTATGCAGGAAACTGAAAATCATCATTGCCCTCATTAATAATTTCTACCACTCTGAAGAGGTTGTGCCTTCTACTCACGTATCACAAGTCTGTGGCACAGCTGAGGCTGGGGAACACAATAGAAAACTGGGGGATGCAGTAGAGAAAGGAGATGGGAAGAGGGGAGAACTAGAAAGAACATCTGTCCCCTAAAATTTCTAAAATGAAAAAAAAAAACACCCTTTCTCCTAGCCTTGCTAAGGCCTTCCGAGAGCCAGGGTCTGCCATGGCCACATGTGTGAGATTCCTGCTTCTCTCTCTTCTCCATGTCTGTCAAGTTTAATGTTTAAATGTATTTAATCATTGTAATTGCTCACTTTCCAGTTTTGCTCACTATATCAGAAAATTAACACTTCAGTTGTTTTAGGAGAACTGTGGACCTAATTCCTATAGTTTTAGGAGAACAGATAACAATTTTACAAAGGCTTGTCTTTTTTAGTTTTCCTTTTAAAACTTAATCGTATAAATAGCAATAAATATAGTCACTATCTTTTCAGGAGCACCAATACAGTGACAGTCACTCTTAAGGTATGCTTTTTACGCTTTATGTCATTTACCCCTCATTACAAACTTACAAGTATTATTAGTTACATATGATGAAATATTATTCAGCCTTACAAAGGAGGAAATCTTGCTATATGTGACAACATGGATGAACCTGAAGGACATCATGCTAAATGAAATAAGCCAGTTACAGAAGGACAAATACTTATATGAGGTACCTAAAACAGTCAAACTTGTAGAGACAAAGAATAAAATTGTGGTTTTCAGAGGCTAGGGGGAGGAGGAGGTAGAGATTTCCTAATCAACAGGTATAAAATTTCAGTTATGCAAGGGGAGTAAGTTCTAGAGATCTGGTGTACGACATTGTGCCTATAAAACTTAAAAATCCGTTAAGAGGGTAGATCTCGTGTTAAGTGTTATTAACACAGTAAGATAAAAATAAAAATAAATATATCCTCATTTTAAAGATGAAGAAGCAGATACTCAGAGATGTCAAAGAAATGTCCCAGGGTTATATAGATGGTAAGTGGTAAGCCAGAACGCACTGCATCCGTCAAGATTCTTAAGACAAATATAAACAGAAACAATAGATGAAGATTATAATATTACCTATGTCTCTATATCTATGTATCTACTTATCTATTATATATATGTTACCTATAATTACATATAGAGTATATAATATATGGATAGAGAAAAAAAAAAAGAGGGGAAGAGAGATTTTAAGGAACTGGCTTGTGTGATTGTAGAGCTGGTGAGTCCTAAAGCCACAGTGTACGGTGACTGACCGGAAACTCACTTAAGGTTTCACTCCTAAATCTATAGGTGAGGACATCAGGCTGGAAAGTCAGGAAAGGATGTCTGTGTCACAGTCTTGAAGTAGAATTCCTTGTCTGGAAACCTCAGTTTTTGCTCTTCAGATCTGCCACTGATTGGATGAGGTCCACCCACATTATTGCAGGTAATCTCCTTTACTTAAAGACAAAGGTGAATCACATCCACAAAATACCTTCACAGCATCATCTAGCTAGTGTTTGACCAAACAACTAAGCACCATTTTCCAGCCAAGTTGACACACAAAGTTAACCATCACAACACCTAAAACCCCCAAAATAGTCACATGGCAATAACTTCAATATCAGAAGTTTTCAGAGTTCAATATCTTCCCTATAATTATGGAATATGGCTGTTGGCATTCCAATTACCTGTATAGTTCAATGCATTTTAAAATTATGTAGTAAATGTGTGTGTGTGTGTGTGTGTACATATGGATTGCATATGTATGTACTGATTCAGACTCAGACTACCAGTTGGCCAATCAGAATTAATAAAAAGTAAAACAACTAATTAAATGTTCTTTTTCTAATTCTAACACATTTTAAATCAAACAAGATGTGGTTTAGATGAATTTCATTAATTTCATTAATAATTTACATTATTTTAGTGATTAATACTATATAAACTTTTTTGTCAAAAAATTCTATAATTTAAACATCTCTATATAATATTCTTAAGGGTTTTTTGTTTTGTTTTGTTTTTGTTTGTTTTTTTGACCTATGTGACATAAACATTTTATAGACTGATATGTGCCCTCCTCAGGTTAATACATAAAACCACAAATTAAACTTGATATTCATTGTGTGTGGTATTACATTATCTCAGACACTGTATCCCTTTCAAAACCATAGCAGAGATGCACAAAACAGTGGTCTGGTTTGTTAGTGGTGTTTGCTTGTATTTGGTTATGCACACCATTCTGAATTTTGCTCTTACTAGTAATGTGCATTTAACTTTCTGCATTGAGTAAAACTTAATTCTAGTTATCTCCTAAAATTGACCAATTCTAAATATATGGCAAATAAGATCATTTCAACTTGTGTTTGTACCTTGAAGGATAAAATACCCTTTAATATTTTTACAAAGAGTCTGCTTGTGTGGACTTACCTGTAACCTTATATTTCTGTATAATTTTAATTTCTCAAAAATGTTTCCACCTAAACAATAATTTGTTGAAATTTATGATTTTCAGATCACATTTTGTTTAGCTATTTCATAAAGAAATGTCCCTATGTAATATGTAAAGAAGATTTTGGATCAGATTAATAATTCAGTAAAGAAATTTGGTGGTATTCCAATTATAGTTGATACCCTACTTAATTTATTACAATAACTACTTTAATTCCCTGAAAAATGTGTTAATATTTTTATTAAAACAGAGAAAAATCTCAGAAGCTGTCAATAGTCAGAAAGACATTTGTTACCATAAGTGATTTCTATGATAATTATAAAAATGCAGATCTTAAAATATTATGTAAATTTTATTACGTGACAAAGTCACACAGGTTTTGAGAAATCACACTACAGTTGCTCATTAACAGGTCTACATTAATGTAAATCTCTTTAAAGATTTATTTTCTCATTGTTTTGAAGAACAGTAACTTTCCTGATGTATTAATGACCTACTTGTGCCTAGCCAATCCCATTTTCATTTGAAGGATCATTCCCTTGATTCACTCACTCAATACTGTATGTTGGAAAAATAAATTTGGATTGATGGGCAAAAATTGTAATCACCACGAACAGATAAATGGGGTGAGGGAATAATGTGATTATACAAAGAAAAATGAAATGATGCTTATGGGTGCTTGATGAACAACACAGGATATTTGTATTTGGTATGTCATGGATGTGGAAGGTAGCAGGAGGAGTACTTTATGAAATGCTCATTGTCTTGTAAGTGCCTAAAAGTCACAATACTGGAACTCTGTGTGATGTGCTTTAAGGGGAATATTTCCTATTGTCAGTGACAGAATAATATGCACTGTAGAAGCAACAGAATCTTTCTTCAGAGATTCCCCAGATTCATATTTCTAACCAATTTTGTTCCCCAGCAATATGGTTTTCATAGAATTATATTGTTCTATAAATCATTGTTCAGGGACTCAGGAGCCAAATATTAGTCCTCTCTGACAATTCCTGAGACAGATAATCAACAAAATAATTTAAGTTGAATATCCAAACCTCAGACAAATTATCCAAAACTTAATGAATAAGTTGGAATTCAAATTGTCTCAATAACATGAGATTTGATCATCATATAAAAGAATACATAAATTGAGCATAACACAATGAAGATGAATAAACTGGAGGACTAAATGTGTATACATACATATATATATATGATTTAGGATAAAAGAAAAATAAAATTATCTCTATGTAATTCTGCAGTTACAGAATGGCCTTTCCCCCGCTTTTAGCTGGATTTTATCTTCCTCATGTAAAAGTACACAACACAGAGGAACTACCATACTAAGAGCTTTGTAGATATGAAAAATGGGTTCAATTTTACATCCATCAGCTAATCAACAGCAGTTACAATTGCAATTAGTAAAGTGGCAACTTCAAAGACTCTAGAGCTTAGGTCCTCTTGGAATATACTGACCAGAAGTGGGTTGCCTCTTCAAAGTTTCTTGGACTTTATCATATATGCTGATACAACCAAATTTACCTGAGTTAACTTTAAGAATTGGTTGCTTGTGAACAATTCATCCTGAAATGTGGATTTGTGTTTTATTTTGAAAACTAGGGATGGTTTATTGGAAAGTTAAACTTTATCTTTGCTATTTGCTTCTCTTTATTTTTGACATTTTTATTTCCAAAATTATAAAGCAAACAAAGTTTGCTACCATTTTGTTTTCATTTGCATGCAGTTGCATAGGTTTGGAATTTTTTCTCGTTAGAATATTTTAACTAGTAGCTATTAAAAATGTGCATTTCCTTCAATAACTAGGTGAAATAATATTTTTTCTTTAAAAAAGTTCATATGACTTAATTACAAGCATACCTCAGAGATGTTGCAGTTTGGTTCCAAACCACCACATTAAAGCAAATATTACAGCAAATGAGTCACATGAACTTTTTGGCTTCTCAGTGCATATAAAAGTTATGTTTACACTATACTATAGTCTATTAAGTGTGCAATAGCATTATGTCTTAAAACAACAACGTACATGCCTTAGCAAAATGCTTTATTACTAAAAATTGCTAACCATCATCTGAGCTTTCATTGAGTCATAATCTTTTTGCCGGTGGAAGGTCCTGATGGCTGCTGACTGATCAGGGTAGTGGTTGCTTAAAGTTGGGTTGGCTGTGGGAATTTATTACAACAATGAAGTTTGCCACACCTATTGGCTCTTCCTTTGAGGAAGGATTTCTCTGTAGCATGCAATGCTATTTGATAGCGTTTTACCCACAGGAGAACTTTCAAAATTGCCGTCACTCCTCTCAAACCTTCCCTCTGCTTTATCAACCAAGTTTATGTAATATTCTAAATCCTTTGTTGTCATTTCAGTAATTTTCACAGCATCTTCACCAGTAGATTCCATTTCAAGAAACCACTTTCTTTAAAGCTCTTCCATAAGAAGCAACTCCTCATCCATTCAAGTTTTATCATGAGATTGCAGCAGTTCAGTCACATCTTCAGGCTCCACTTCTAATTCTAGTTCTCTTGCTATATCCATCACATCTTCTTCCACTGAAGTCTTGAACCCCTCAAAGTCATCCATGAGTGTTGGAATCCACTACTTCTAATAAATCCTGTTAATATTGATGTTTTGTCTCTTCCCATGGATCATCAATGTTCCTCATGGTGTTTAGAATAGTGAATCCTTTACAGAAGATTTCCAATGTACTTTGTCCAGATCCATCAGAGGAATCACTATCCATGGGCTTACAAAATTAATTTCTTATAATACGACTTGAAAGTCAAATTTGCTACTTGATGCATGGGCTGCAGAATGGATGTTGTGTTAGCAGGTATAAAAACAACTTGAATTTTGTTGAACATCTCCTTCAGAACTCTTGTACCTGGTCACTCTTGGGTGACCAGGTACATTGCCAATGAGCTGTAAGTCTCAAAAGTGGGCTTAAAATAGTCAGTAAATCATGTTGTCAACAGATGTGTTTTCATCCAGGCTTTGTTTTTCCATTTATAGAGCACAAGCAGAGTAGATTTAGCATAATTCTTGAGGGCCTTAGTATTTTCAGAATGGTAACTGAGCACTGACTTCAACTGCAAGTCACCAGCTGCATTAGACCCTAACGAGAGAGTCAGCCTGTCCTTTGAAGCTTTGAAGCCAGGCACTGACTTCTCCTCTTTAGCTATGAAAGTCCTAGGTGGCATCTTCTTCCAGTAGAAGGCTGTTTCATCTACACTGAAAATCTGTTCTGTAATGTAGCCACCTTCATTACTTACCTTAGCTAGATCTTCTGGATAACTTGCTGCAGCTTCTACATCAGCACTTGCTGCTTCACCTTGTACTTTTATATTATAGAAGCGGCTTCTTTCCTTAAACCTCAGGAACCAACATCTGCTAGCTTCAAACGTTTCTTCTACTATTTCCTCACTTCTCTCAGGCTTCATCCTTGCTCTGGATTAGGCTTTGGTAATGTTGAGGCTGGTTTGATCTTCTATCCAGACAACTAAACTTTCTCTGTATCAGCAATAAGGCTGTTTCACTTTCTTATCATTCTTGTGTTCACTGGAGTAGCACTTTTAATTCTTTTCTAAGAACTTTTCCTTTGCATTCACAACTTGGCTAACTGTGAAAAAGGCCTAACTTTCGGTCTGTCTTGGCTTTTGACATGCCTTCCTCACTAAGCTTAATCATATTTAGCTTTTAATTTAAACTGAGAGACATGTGACACTTCATTTCATTTGAACACTTAGAGGCTTTTGTAGGGTTATTAATTGGCCTAATTTCAACACTGTTGTGTTTCAGGGAATAGGGAAGCCTGAAGTTTTAATTCAGAGATAATAAATGTGTAGTGTTAGAAATGATAAGTGGGTAAAGAATAGAAGAATTTTGAGGAGCATAATAGAGACTAAATTGCCATGAACAGATTGTTAGGACAAATCTAAATATTAAAGATGCTGTTAGCAAGGACTCAGAAAGAAGTGAGAAACATGTTATTGAAAACTGGAGTTAGAGGGATCCTTGTGATTAAGTGGTAGAATACTTAGTGCAATTCTCTCCTGCAGTTATGTAGAAAACAGAAGCTGAGCATGTGACTCTACAACCTTCTACTCAAACCTCATAAAGATCAAAAAGTTAAGAATATTCAGTCATGTAGAGGGTACTTACAAGAGATTAAGTTTGTACCTCATAGATCCTCTCAAACCAACCAGCCATAGTGTTACTGAGTCCAAGCTCATACTGCTCTCTGCATGACAGGCCAATAAATCAAGAGATAAGAGGTTGGGGCAAGGAATATCAACTTTATTAGGAAAGCCAGCAGACCAAGAAGATGGTGGAATAGTGTCCTCAAAACCCATCTTACCCAAGTTAGAATTCAGGTTTCTTTTATGCTAAAAGGGGAGGGGTGGTGGCTGGTTGTTGCAGACTACTTGGTGCTGGAATCCTTTGTTCTTACAGCTGTCCCTGTAGGTCTGGTCACAATGTTCCAATAAAACTCCAACAAGACAATTGTTATTTCTGATTTTTTGCCTCTAATGCTACTGATGTTGGGGAAGTTTTATGTCACATATTTTGAATTTTTGCAACAGACATGTTACTTATGGATTAGTTGTGTTAGTTAAATTTCTACATTATAGAATATATTTTTGTTATATAAAAATGAATTTGCTTAAATTGTCTGACAGTTTCTTCTAAAGCTGCTGATGCATGTATATTAAAACCTCTCACTATGATTGTGGATGTTTTCCAATGTTACTGCATAATCTGTTAGTTTTTTAGCCTTAATTATTTAGAAAGGCTTTCCAAATTCCTAACAGAAGTAACAAAGTGCAGAAAGCCAAAGAATTTTGTTTCTGATTTCCATAATTTCAATTTAAATTTTATAGATTGATGTGTAGTGATTATTTTTGAATGACCCTTCTTATGGAAAAAAAAAGTAGGAAATGTTAGAACTGACTGGTCTAGAATAGGTTCTTATGATCTATAGGGATAGATCATAGAAGGACATAGTTTGTACATTTTATCTTACCACCCTCACCATCCCTAACTTTCTGTTAAGAACACTTCATGTATCTGTTGGTCATAAATTTGTGTACATTCTTTTTAAACATATTTATGTTTTAATCTACTACCTTTTCAGCATAATGAGTCCTTTATGCATTTTATTTACAGTGTACATTTATACTACTTTTAATTTGTTCTCCCATCTAAAATGCTTCTTTAAGGGTCAAGGGATAAAGAAATCTGAACTATATATGGACAAAAAGTGCATGGCCTTTTTCTCAGTTTAAAATTTGCAAGCTTGGTTTAGATAATACTTATTATTAATATGATAATGAAAAAGTTTTTAAATGCATCAAGGATTTCCCAGAAAAAGATACATTAAACCTTTGGGTATCAAATAATCTGATGTTATTCTTTCTTACATGCATATAGTTGTACACTACAGTGGCTACTTTATTTACATTACACAGGAGAGTGCCATTTAAGCCATAAGTACAACTCTACATAATTCAACTTAGTTTAAACATCTTGCTAGAGGAACAGTAATCAAATTTAGCTTCAGGACATACTGTAGACTAATACAAAAGCTCTATATGCACAGTTAAGATTATACTACAAATGGGGTTCCTATTTTACTATTTGATGAATGATATGTCACAAAGTGTTATGTGATTCCATAATAAAAGATGCTATTGCAATGCCTCTGCCCAGAAGGACAAAGTTAATCTTGCTAAGAGGACTTGAACTCTCAAATTCTAGAGTTAAGTAAGTTGCATCAGGCCTTGTTCTTTGAGTTCTTGGCGTGGAAGAAAATATATGTGGGCATCCAAATCAGGTTTCTCAATTACATTAGGCTTCCAAAAGTGTGCCTTCTAGAGTTACATCACTTATGTCAAATTTTACTTTACGAAATACATACATAGTTAGTTGTGTTTAAACCATTAAAGTAGCTATTCCTATCAAACTCAGCATAAAATTCCATTCATAGACAAGTAAGTGCATTAGTTTAGATATAAGTAGCAGTGATGGTGTACATAACCCAACCACAATTTACTTTAAAATAATGAACTTTCTCCTTGACCCATCTCATTTCAATTAAAGCTTTCTAAAAGGAAAGCACTATCTCCACAGGTTAAGGTTCAAAATAAAAAATCTAGGAGTCATAAAATGGTTGGAATTAATTTATCAGATTAAATCATTGGCAAGTTGGACCTGAACAGATGAGTTACCAAATAAAGATGCTTCATTGGAAGAAAAATTCTATCAGCAATCCATGTGTGTCCCAGAACATGTTGTAGATGGAGATAATGGTGACTATGGGTGGCCAATAAGGTGAAAACTAGAGAACATCTTGAACACAACTTAATTTTTAATTTTATCTTAAACTAACTTTCAATTTTTAGTTTATTGATTTGTAAAGAAGAGAGCCTAAACAAAACAGATGTGTGAAGAAGATTAGTTTCGGTTCTCATTTTAAAGAAAAGATCATTTTTACTGCCTCGTAATTCTGTGTATTATTGGTATGGCCAATAATATTTTTCTAAACTATAAGGACAGATGTTTTTATTGTTTGCATTATTTACATCGCATACTTTAAATATATATTATAGAATATGAACATCAAAGCTTTGAAATTCCTGAAAACAAAAAACACAATCATCAGGAAGAATTGTTGGAGTAGGAGCTCTAAGATGAAAAATCATGGTTAACTAAAGGAAAGCATTTAGAATGAAAGTATTTAACAATGGCATCACTATTGTGATGCTATTAATAACAGACAATTGGGAAAGAGTTCATAATGACTTAATCCCTAGTCCATTAATTTTTAGGAATTTAATAAAAATCTATTAAAATGAAAATATGCCACAATGAAATTACCAACCTGGATATGCTTATTTTTGATGAGTTTCTAGAATGCATTTGGATATGAATTTCCACCATCTAAGTGAACTGTGAAACAAATTGCTTCATTTACCATTACCCAAGATTTTTTTTTAGCTTGTATCTTTTAGTTATTTGTAGAAGCCAATATGCAGTATAACAAAACAGAGTATTACAGAAACTTCAAATTATTTTCTCTGAATTTGTAGAAAACCAGCTATTGTTTAATGAACCCTGAGCTCAACATATATCTTCAAATGATTTTGTAATATACTGAAAAACTATCCAGACCCATTAGAATGATAGGTTCTTGTTTAGGGAAAATTGTGATCAAAACTATTGCCTTCCAAGCCATAAGTCAGTTGAGTTAGCAGCAGCTATGCTGGGGGAAAAGCATCCCCCATTGTAATGTCCATTTACATCAAGTAGTAGTCCCTGATTACACTTGCACTTTTACACAGCATGGTATAAATGTTTTCTTGCCTATGTTTGTAGATTTAAGGTTTTTACCACTCCAAATGTGTGATTTTTCACTTGCCTCAACATATTTACATTAGATTTGTGCAATATGTGTTTCCAGAAGTTTACTTCGCTACCTTTGTATCATCCCCTCCAAAATACACATATTTTCTGTGAATTGTCTTTTACTTGGAAGTCTAGCATTGATTTCTCCAGGATAAAACATTTTTAAAAAGTAGCATTTTAAATTCAGCATGGTTTGGATGACATGATAATTTTGTTATCAAATTAGTTTATTCATTGAAATGATCTTATTTGTCTTCAAAATAACCTGAATACACATGAAGTGTTTTGTTGTTATTTTTGTTTTTGTTTTTGGCCTTGCTGCATGGCTTGCGGGATCTTAGTTCCCCGACCAGGGATTGAACCCCGGCCCGGCAGTGAAAGTGGAGTCCTAACCACTGTCCCTAGCCAGGGAATTCCCCATAATGTTTCAATATACAGTTGACCCTAGAACAATGCGGGGTTAGGGGCGCTGACCTCTGCACGTTGAAAATCAGCATCTAATTTTACAGTCAGCCTTCTGTATCTGCAGTTCCGCATCCTGCAATTCAACCAACTGTGGGTTCTGTTGTCGTGTAGTACACATTTATTGAAAAAAAGAATCCACATAAAAGTGGATCCATGCAGTTCAAACCTGTGTTGTTCAGAGTCAACTGTATATTTTCTAAGGAGTACAAATGCCTGTGCGATTAAACAGAAAGTAGCATGTATGGTAAAGGAAGAGAATGGGGCTTATTTCAGTTAGAAAAAAATAGAAAAATTTTTCTCATTTAGCTTCAACGGTGTTCTTAAATTTGCTTTTAAAGAAATGATACAGATGATGAGCTGAGGAAGCTGAGTCTTTTCTATCCCCAGCTCTATGGGTTTGTGTTCTAGGATCTTTTGAAAAGTAGGTATTCAATTGAGAATATACTTCATGACAGCGTATTTTAACTGTCACAGTAAAGGCTGATAGTAAACTTACCAAGTAAAGATACAAGCAATAAAATAAGAAAAAGCCTTGGCTAAACATAACAATCCAAATAATAATAAAGTAAGAATAAATACTAATATTTATTACTATTACTAGTGTATTTAGTATTACTAATAAATACTGTTAGTAGCATTTATTAGTATTACTAATTAGTAATACTAATTTCTTACTAATAAGTAATAGTAAGTAAAGGGCAAAGCGTGTAAGAAGGGAGTAATGTAGGAAGTAGCCAGATGAAGATGTTGAGAAATAGTTTTAAATTGTTTTGGTTCAATTCATGTTAAATAATAGCATGCTTAATTTTACACTCTAACATTAATTTTAGAAATACAAATATATAGTTATAGTACAATCATAAATCTACATAAACATCTCTATCATTACCAGAACTTATTAAATTGGAAAGTAGTTTTTAAGTGCATTTCCTAAAATATCCAAACTCAAAATGGAAATTAATTCCTCTACTCTCAGTATATAGTGATATATATTGAAATAAAAAGCAGATTTTTGTTTGGAAAATGGAAACTCCAATCCTCCAATCACTTGTTGAATATCGTCTATTGTTTATTTACTCACAAGTCATTTTTTCCACCCACAAAGGAAAATTCCTTTAAGAATTAGATCTGCTGTTGTATAAAGTTATCTTAGAGAATAAGAACCTTACAAATCAGAGGTCCATGATTATATTGTTGTAATATTTATCCCTTAAATCATTTAAACACTTTTCATAATAAAAATCTTTATACACTATACCTCATTTAACAGCCATTAACACATCTTCCATCTCAAATCAAGTGTACCTACTAATAATGACAATTTTATTGCTTATTAGATGTGGTTTTATGTTATCAGTGATCTTACACCAAGTCTGCGCAGTTTAATATGAAAAGCTCCTGCGAAAGGTGTTGCTCATCTCTTGATATATAATGTTGGGGCTAAAATTTAGCAATAATCAAGTTTAGAATATAATAATTGTAAAATCTGTCTTTTGTAAGATAAAATACAAAATAAAATGTTAATAAATCTAATTTCAAAGGTTAAATTAAGAGGAATGTATAACACTTAAAAAATACCAAATATATTAAAAAAATAAAAAGCAGTGAACTCATTATGAGCAAATAATAATAATAGATAGAACTGAATATATGTATATTTCAAGGTTTTACACAAACACACTCCATTATTTCCAGAAATTCTAACAAAAATAATTAAATCAAGACCAATTCCTCAGAAATTTAAAATTAGCCTTCTTAGGCTGGTACTGATTTATTTATTCAAAGAAAATTTTACATAGAGCCAAAACTCAGTATCTAACATAGGTTGCTTAAGATTTGTTTCATTCTAACTGGTAGAATTCTAGAGTTTATAATTAAGAAAAAATGTTAACTTACTTTAAACATTGTATTTAATAATTCTTCTTTAAATTTGATTTTACTTCTAGTTGCTTCATGTACTGTGGGAAAGGGAGCAAACAAAACACCTTACATGTTGGGAAAATTGCATGAGGTTTTCAGTTTTATGCCTCAGTTTTCTTCTCTTTATCCACTGATAAAAACAGTACGGACTGCATGGGTCTATTGCAAAGGTCAAATTTATTACTAAAATGTTTCAGTTTTAATGTTATTTTGATACAGTTTTAATAATTTAATTTCCAATTGTTAGTGGATAGCATATAGAAAAACAATAGATTATTATTTTTAACCTTTTACCCTGTCACTTTACAAAATTTGCTTATTAGTTCCAGTAGCTATTATATACATTCTTTAGTAGATTTTGTATATTTCTTAGGATTTTCTATGCCCCTGCTCATGTAGCCTGCAAGTAAATAATGTTTTATTTTCCATGTCATTTATATCTTTTTCTTGTCAACTTGAAATTGGCAGGACATTCACTAAATTGCAGAACAGAACTGATGAGAGTGAGTATCCTTGCCTTGTTCCAGATCTTAAAAAGAATGTATTCAATGATATCAGCTCAAGTTTTGTGTTTTTTTGTTTGTTTGTTTTTCATTTCGTTTTGTTTTCATAGATAGCCTTTATTAGATTGAGGGACTTTCTTGCATTTCTGGCTTGCTGAGTTTTTATTATGAATGGATAGAAAATAGCTGCATTATTATGGAGATGATTATGTTATTTTCCCCTTTATTCTGTTTATTTGGTGAATTACATTGATTGATTTTTCAAATATTATGATATCCTTGCATTTCTTAGACAAACTGCACTTGTCCAAGGCATGTTATTTGTTTCATATTTAGCTGGAATTGCATATAAATGGATTTCACTAGCAAATTTAGAGAATTTTAGCAAACAGAAATTTTTACTTTTTTTTCTGTCTTTGTCCATGAGAGATATTGGTCTGTAGATTTATTTTGTAATGTCTTTGTCTAGTTTTGATATAAAGATTTTTTGATAAAATGAGGATATTTTACCATTTCATGTTATCTTAAATATTATTTTATCAGTTACAGTTTTGTTTTATTTATGTATCTATGTGGTTATTATTTATTTTTGTAGTGTAGACTTAGAGAAACTAGAAATTAATAAGAGTAGGGTGAGTACAGACACAGAAACCCAAATTTCTAAGATTACAACCCAAATGTTTGTATATATGGGTGGATATAGACAAGATAGTACAAATACCAGACAGAATGAGGGTCAGGGAAAAATTAGCAGGGAATTTTTAATCCTGCTTCCCATTCTAAACTTTAAGAAAGACAATGAAACAGGCAGTCCTACTCTTGGATTGAGATCTGTAGGGTAGCAATAGTTGATATTTTGCATATAGATTTTTCATACTTTGCTGTGATGAATATCTACTACAAATTTACTGGTCTACATCAGGTGGTGGCAATCCTGAGAAGACAAACGAATAGGGCAAAACCCAGGTTTGAGTTGAGCAAGCTATGGAGTAAAAAAACCTGTTTTTTAGTTGACTAAGACAAGATCCAAAGTCATCAGCCATGGAAGCCAGATGAGACGTATCACCCCACATCACAAAAAACCTTGGGAGCCAAACTACACTCAGCAAAGATTGGGTCTGAGAGCCAATGTTCTTCTTCAACAATGCTGCTTCTTTGATAGGTTAACAATACATAATCCCCTATCTTCCATTTGAGGAGTTTAACTCCTGTCATGGGTAAAGAACAAGAGAATAAAGAAGGTGAAGAATTTCTGAAAGCCAATTTATTCCAAATATAGTAAACTGTGATACATCATAACTAAGAATAATAAGTGAATTTGGATGAGAATTCATTGTATTAGTCTGAGAGTACCACATAGGATACAATAAATGATCTTTTCTAGACAAATTATGGCTTTAAGAGTTAAGCTAAACTAAGTTTTATAAAATATTCTTTTTCACATTTGTGGGGCAGTTGTAAATCATGACCTTTTGCATGTAGAATCCAGACATTGTTAAATAACCTTATTCTATTATAAAGATGTTTTTGTCTTCACACAACCTGTACTCAATACTTTCTTCAACTCTCAGGTTATGTTCTAAAATGTGTTTGATTCTTCCTCCAAAGCAAATAGCAATAGAGGAAGCAATTCACAGCAACGTAGATTATGCAGTCATAAAATGAAGCATCTGAAAATTTGACTTGACAAGTAATTATCATATGTATTTTTGCATAGCAGGCAGTCCTCTAGCTGACAAACAGATTGAGTTCCAAAAGTTCATTTGCTAGGAGATTTTTAAAACTCAGAACATATTTTCCCTCTAGGAACAATGTTGGATGTGGTGGTTAGGTTATTACACAAGACCAATAAGCCCGTCCAATCCATAATTAGTTAAATTTAGTTTAATAAATATTTATTGAACACTTATGGCAGGCACTGCTTGTGTTAGGCTCTGAGGATACAAACATTTACAAGCGTGCATTCAAAAAGCCATGATATATGTGAGTTAATAATTTATGTATGCAGTATATAAATACTTATAGAGCACCTAAATTAGATGCTGGGAATATAATATGAGCAAAACATGGCTTATCTTTCAAGGAGCATGATTTGAAGTAGAGGGAGAATGGATACTGACTTGACTAAGCTAAGTGTTGCTGAAGTGGTGTTATAAGGAAGGCTCTGGACACTGTAAATGTTAACAAGAGAGAATACTGCCCTTGTTTGGTGGGTGATTTCCCAGGAGAAAGCTGACATATGAAGAATTATTGGGGTTTACCTGAACTAATCTGTGGGAAGAATGGGAAGAGAATGATTTTCTGACATGAACAGAAGTCCTTAGGGGAGAGAATACATTTAGAGGAGTTCCAGCAGTTATGCATCTTGGGTTGACGACACATAAGTAATGAACAAATTGATGAAATATACATAAGTTAGGGATTGGCTGATAATTAGGTTATGTCACATAAGTACTTTAAAAAATCTAGCTGAACTGAAAAGTATTCCAATTAGGTACCCTACCATATCCCCAGAGGAAAACATGGTTCATAATGGTCTGCCAAATGTCTTGATCCAGCACATAGGAATAATTGGAAGGCGATTTTTACCTTGTCTTCTGGTCCTTTTATTCCTGAACAGAACCTGTTGTGAATGCGCCATGATTTCACTGTCAGATAGAGTCCAGGCTGTGCACTGTACTGTCGTCATATGATGAACAATTTGCCATATGATGTACTTCATGTGTTAGAATGTACAGTAATGCCCCCACTGTGAATTACAACTTGCTGCATTCATACGCCTCTGACACTGACTCTGGGATTGGCCCTAAGACTTCCTTTGGCCAATAGGATATTGGCAAATGTGACACAAGTAGAAATTTGACAGGCACTCACACAGTGGGAGTTGTCCCCTCTTGCTGCTGGAAATTCTTCCCCTGAGTAGTATATAAGCTGGAGCTAGCCTACTGGAAACATGTCGTCCAGCCAATAGCCAGCCCCAACTGCCACACTGTGTATGAATCCACCTTAGAACATGCAGCCTCACTGGAGCTTCCAGGTAACTCATTCAGAGGAGAGCAGCAGAACAGGCCAGCTGTGTCTAGCACAAGATGCTGACCCATATGACTGTGAAATGGCAGTTAGGTAGGCCACTGTGTCTTGGCATGCTTGGTTATACAGCAGCAAATCACTGTGGTGGTATTCACCAAAATGTTTGGGGAAATCAAATGACCCATTTCCACAATGCAAGTTTTTAATGGCTTCACAAGATCTCTTACAAATGAAAATGGAAAAAAGATACAAGTTATCTTGTGCACCACTTATAAAATCTCTATTCCCTGCTATGGCGTGGAATTTCTGAAAATTTCATAAATATGTTAATTAATAAGTCATGCCATTTATTTATCCACTCACCCTTCATCCTTCCATTCATTAACTTAAAAATATTTATTGAATAGCCACCACAAGTAATATACTGTACTCAGTGTTTTGAATACAAAGGTAAACAAGGCATTGCATCTCTGTCTTTGGGTCTTCCCTTCCATCAGGAAGAGATGCAGACAGATAGACGTGCATTTATACTACAAGGTTAAATGGGTTGGGAAAGATCCAGTATCCCCTGGGACAAAGGCTTCCAGAGATGACTTCCTGGAAAAGGGAATATTTCAGCTAAATCTGCCTCCAGAGTCTAAGTTTATAACCATTTACATATGTAGCTCAGATCATTATAAAATGACTATGTTATAAGTAGCAATGACTCTATTACAGTGGTATTTTAGCTTCTAATGTTAATCAAGTGAAGGTGAAATAGAAGTTATTTGCTGTGTCTTTACTCATCAGGCTTAGATCTAGGGCATTCAAAACATTCTCAGGATTTATTTAAAAGGTCCATGTTGAAACTCAGACTGCTCTAAAGTGCTAAGATTAGTATATGAAATGCTACAAATATCCTGATACCATTTTTTTCCCAGATGTAAAATCTTTTACAGAAGCCTGAAACCATGATAACAAACCAAACTCAGCAAATCAATGGAAGAAATCAGGCTTGAAATAGTTAGGCCAGCCACAGTGAGACCAAAACTTTCTCTTGCACTGAGGCTGCCAGTAATAAACTGTAATCAAATTTGCAGTGCAATTATGGGAAAAGGAAGGATGCCATCGACATTCTTGGCCTCCCTGGACTACTTTCTACCAATAGGTTTCATTTTTTTCATTCACTTACAATGTCCTTGTCTTTGCCAAAACGTGCATAATGACCTCCCGATTTTCAATAGCATGGAATCATCATAGGCTTAAAACCTCTCATGCTACATTATCATCATGTTTATTTCATAATGCTCCCTCAAGAACTTGAATATTTTACACAAGAATTGCCTTAAAAAAATACCTTTCAAACAGGAACAGTTTGATAAGCATATGGAAGTATATGTGTGTGTGTTCTAATAGATCTCAGACAAGATTATGATATATGTATGAATAGTCATATATGTTGCATGCATATTCATTTTACCAGTTATGTACAGATAAAAGAATATTTATGTACATAAACATATGGACATTGCATGCATTATTACCTGAACAAAAATAAGCAAAGCTTACGTTTATATGTTCCATGTTTACCTGTTATGGAATTCAAATTCCGAGGTCATTTGTACCCTTGAAATCTACTTTTCAGTTTTTCCAGTTCATAAGTGATTACCAGTCAATTCTCATCAATTAGCTATCTTTCCTCTTAATCCTTTCTAAGTTCAATATCTATATCTATCCAAACCCTCTCTCAGACATCATAAATGTGTATGAATGTGTGTGTGAGAGAGAGAGAGAGACAGAGAGACAGAGGCAGGGAGAGAGACAGAGAGAATAATAATCAGTAACCAGAAGGCTGGGAAAAGAAGACGTGATTAAAATAGACAGCAGTGAGGTAATGTCACTGGCAAAACTCTCTATCACCTTTTCGACAAATAGTGCTGGAATAATGGACATCCACATGAAAAAATATGAACCACACCTAAATCTAATTCCTTATACAAAAATTAGCTCATAATGGAACATAGATATAAATGTACAATAAGAATGTATAAAACTTTTAGAAGAAAACATAGGAGAAAATCTTCATTATCAGGAGTTAGGTAAATAGCTTTTTGGCATGACTCCAAAACAATGTTCCTTTAAAAAGTTGATAAATTGGACTTTATAAAAATTGAAAACATTGCCCTGTGAAACACACTGAGATAATGAAAAGATAACAAGAAGACAACTTCAGAGAATTAAATATCCAACAAAAGTCTTGTATTAAGAATATATAAGTAACTCTCAAAATGCTACAGTAAGAAACACAACAACTCCATTTTAAAAACAGTGAAAAGACATGAACATTTTACCAAAGAGGCTATACTGATAGCAAATACAAATATTAAAAAAAATATTCAAGATTGTTAGGAAATACAAAAATGCAAATCAGGGACTTCTCTGGTGGTCCAGTGGTTAAGACTCCACGTTCCCAATGCAGGGGGCCTGGGTTCAATCCCTGGTCAGGAAACTAGATCCTGTGTGCCGCAACTAAGACCTGGCACAGCCAAATGAATAAATAAATAAATAAATATTTTAAAAACAAAACAAAAAAACAAAAAGTGCAAATTAAACCATGATGAAATGTTACTACATCCCTCTTAGAAGAGCTAAAATTTAAATTTAAAAAAGGACATCAAGTTGAAAAAAAAAATCAAGTGTTGGTGAGGGCGTGGAGCAGCTGGAACTCATACATTGCTGATAGAGAAGCCAAAAATGTTGAGAAAAATGAAAATAACTTGAAATTTTCTCATGAAGTTAAATTTACAGTTACTGCAATGACCTAGAAATTCCACTTCGTGGTATTTACCCTACATAAATTAAAACTTTTTTTTAATTTAATTTTTGGCTGCATTGGGTCTTTGCCGCTGCACGCAGATTTTCTCTCGTTGCTGCGAGCGGGGGCTACTCTTTGTTGCGCACTGAGAGCAGGGCTACTCTTTGTTGTGGTGCGCGGGCCTCTCATTGCGGTGGCTTCTCTTGCTGCGGAGCACGGGCTCTAGGCACGTGGGCTTCAGTAGTTGTGGCACATGGGCTCAGTAGTTGTGGCTCGTGGGCTCTAGAGCACAGGCTCAGTAGTTGTGGCGCATGGGCTTAGTTGCTCGGCGGCATGTGGGATCTTCCTGGACCAGGGCTCGAACCTGTGTCCCCTGCATTGGCAGGTGGATTCTCAACCACTGCGCTACCAGGGAAGCCAAAACTTATTTTCATACAGAAATCTGTGCATGAAGAGCAGCTCTATTCATAATTGCCCCAAACTGGAAACAACCTAAACATTTTTCAATAGATGAATGAAAAACAGACTGTGGTTGTTCCATACAGTGGGATAATACTGAGCAAAAAAAAAGTAGCAAACTATTGAATAACACAACTTGTATAAAACTGAAAGTGAAAGAAGACAGTCTCAAACAGTTATATACTATATGATTTCAAAATGACCAAATGGCGGTGAATCCTGGTTGCCAAGTGTTCAGGGTCCGGGAGAAGTGTAAAAAAGGGTAGCTTGAGGGACTTTTGGAGGATGGTAGAACTGTCCTGTATTCTGATTGTGGCAGTGGTTACACAAATTTAGAAATTGTTAAAATTCAGAGAACTGTCTACCGAACACAAGCAGTTTTTCTGTATTATTTAGAAGAAAAATAAAACAGCAGTAGAATTTCATGTTTTTCAGCCTTGAGGTTTGTTGACTCCTCCATGTTATTATACATGCATCAGTTTCCCTACTAGATTCTAGCTTTCTGAAGGGGTAGGAATCATGTCATTATTTTTTAAATAAACTTTTAACTTTAGAACAGTTTAGATTTACAGAAAAATTGTGAAGATAGTTCCCATATATTCTTTTTCTTATTAACATCATTAATGTGGCACATTTGTTATAATTTATGAACCAATATTGATACACTTCTGTTAACTAAAGTACACACTTTATTTCCTTTTTTTTTTTTTTAAACGTAATATCCTTTTTCTGTGCCAGGCTTCCATTCAGGATACCGCATTACATTTAGGTGTCGTGTCTCGTTAGGATCCATCTTTCTGTTTATATATCACCCCATTCTGTTCTTGCATGTTGTCTACTTTTTCATCAGTTCCCTTAATATATTAATCATACTAATTTGAAATTCCCTGTTTGATAATTCCACCATTGTGACATATCTATGACAATTCTGATGCTTGCTTTGTCTCTTAAGACTGTGTTTTTTTCTTGTCTTTGACATGTCATAATTTTTTGCTCAAAAAAAATTTGGGCATGTTGTACCACATACTAGAAACTGGGGTAAATAGGCCTTTAGTGTGAGATTTTATGTTAATATGGCTAGAAGTTGAGCTGTTTTTAGTATTTGTTGTCTGTACTTGTCTGAGTGTTCAATATCCTCTCCTGTGACATTTTTTTTCCCCTTTTCCGTTGTTGTCTTAGGGTTTCCCTTAAATCTCTTTAGAGTGGGTACCTTCAGCTCTTTTAGCTGTAATCCACTGGTTAAGGTTTGAGTGTGGGGAAGTGTTGTATAATCCTATGATTAAGTCTCAGTTCTTTAGTGGGACTGTGTCCATGGGATCTCACCTTTACAGGTATTTCTCAGCTTTGGTCCCTCCTCAGGTGATAAAGGGAGACTTGAGGGGACTGGAATCAGGTGATAAAGGGAGACTTGAGGGGACTGGAATCAAGTAATTTCCCTTCTCTGATGTTGGATAAGCTGCTAAAAAAGTATTTTCCTTTCTCAGTGGTCCTTTGCTATGGAGAATGCTCTTGATGTATTTGAAAATAGTTAATTTCCCCCTCTCTTTGCCGGAAATAAGAACACTTTTTACTTGGCCCTTCACTTGTGAGAACTGGTGGATTTCCAGGAGGTAAATCCACAAACGTATAGGAGTCTCCATAACATGGCAGTTCCAAGATTTTATCACTCTCACGGTGGTCTACACTTTGCCTTCAGTAATTTGTCAAAGTTATTATTTAAATGTTCCTACTAGTTTATGTCTCCAGTGGCTTTCACCCCAGGTAAGCTGATCTAATCTTGGATCTGATTCTCTGTATTCACCTGTCTCACCAGATTTTGGGGTGTCACTGTGCCTTGTGATCTCAATTCTCTGATAGGTCAAATAAAATTCATTGGTTTTCATTTTTTTCACCTTTTTCTCTTCTTGTAGATGTAAATTACAACTTCCAAGAGCTTTACATGTTAAAGCTGAAACTGGAAGTGCCATTACCTTTTTAAAACTTGCTTTTCCGCCTTCACTTTCTCTTTCCTTTTTCTTAATTTATATACTGGGTTGGCCAAAAAGTTCGTTCGGGCTTTTCAGTAAGAATTTACAAAAAACCCGAGCAAACTTCTTTTTGGCCAACCCTGTGTGTGTGTCTGTGTGTGTGTGTGTGTGCATGTGCGTGTGTGTGTGTGTTTGTGTATGTATGTAATTTCTCAAAGTCCTACAACTCTCTTACAGACTTTGCTATATTTTCCAGACTTTTTTTCTCTTTTCTTCTGGATATAATTTATTTGTCTAAATTGCTAGTAACTAATCCTGTAGATAGTAAGTCTATGTGCTGAATTTTTAATTTTTTGTTCTAAAATTTTCATTGAATTAATTTATTATAGATCTCAGGTTTCTGGTGATATTCTTCATCTTGCCTATTATTTCTTGACCATATTAATATTTACTTTTAAATCCGTATCTTAATATAATCAATATTATCTCCTTTTTTTCTTTATTAATTTAGGTCTGATATTTGCTTATTTTTTGACTAAATGCCAGATGTTGTTTTTAAAAAAAAAAACACATAGAAACCCTAGATATTATTTTCCTTCAGAGATGATTGACTTTTTCTGACAAGTTGTTAAAAGTTGGGTAGATCACCCTGATCTACTCAGGACTGAGATGTTTCAAGTCTGAATTTCAGCCCTTCTGAAGTCAAAACTGAGAATCTGCATATCTACCGGGGCACTTTCTCTTTGGATGCCCTGGACCCAAACCCTAACTTCTGACACTATGAGAATGTCAAAAACTCTATTAAGTTTTTAACTTTTAGTTGTCCATTTCTGCTTGGATTTCTTAGACTCTCACCTCATGCAGCTTACAAACTGGTCAATGCTTCGAGGATAAAAACAGTACAGAATATTAAACTAACTTCTCTGTGTTTCCTTTGGATCTTGATTCTTCAAATTTTGATTTTCTTTCCATGGAATATTTTTTGCCCATAGACTTGTAAATCCCATGGGATTCTCTGATATCTTGCTTTCTGCTTATTCTCTGAGCCCTGAGCCATCTTAAAACTGGAAAATACCTTGAGGTAAAACACATGAATAATGTTGTACTCATCTCAATGCACAAAACAAAAACAAAAACCCAAAACATTTTCACTTATTTCATGTTATTGTATGACTGACTGACTTACCCCCATTATCATGAAGAGCCTACTTAACTTTGTTTAAATTTTTTTTTACATAAGATTTTCTGTTTAAATTTTTAAAAACAAACTTGCTCTCTCAATTTTATCCTCATAAGCTGTTCACACACAAAGATTTTCATTTAATTATATTTTGCCTTTTACAGAACTTTATATAAATTATTTTCTTTATGTGTTATTTTACCTTATTTTATGTTACTATGAAGTAAGGTATTTTTACTGACACCAGACCTAGAACGAACATTGCTGTTGCAAGCTGAACTTCTTGCATTACATCTTTAAAAAAAATCAGACTAGTGTGTATCAACCTATAAAACTGTTATCAGATTTACAGTCATATTTTGAATATCATCCACTATATATTTTCTTTTCTCAATGCACCTAAAGCGATATCTTTAAATAACATATCATATTTTATTTAAAACTCAATTGAGATCCTAAGGCTTATGTTCTTTTAAAAAAAAAAGCTAAGTGCTTCCTCAAGAAAATAAAGACAATTGTATTTTTGAGCAAGATGGTTTAATACATTAGAAAATATTGATTTTTCCTTTGTGTGCGAATTGTAAAAAATAAAATGGAAAATATAAGTATTGAGAATCATTCCCATTAACATTTAAATAATTAAAAATACTACCTACCTGAAATTTAAAGTGTATATTCAAGTGAAGACCAAATGTTGATAGAATAAAAAGTTCAAAGAATGTTAAAGGCTAAGCCATACAACAATGTTTTTTAATTAATTGAATTGAGTATGTAAATAATAAAGTTTAATAAAGATTATATATAGTTAGAGATAATTTTTTGTTTTTTTATTTTTAAACTAGAAATATGTAAAACATATCAAAATAAAAGAAATACTATCTGTATTTTATAAAATGCTTTTGAACCAAGTTTTGCTCTCTAAAAGTCATACTTCATTTGCAAAATTGTCCCTTATTTAACCAAAATAATTTTATTTCTATGTTATATTTTTTGAAGCACTTACTGAATTTTATTTTAATTTAAATAATTGAATGATGTTTACAGTAATGACAAATACAGTTTCCTCTACAAATATATTTTTCCAGGCATTGAAAATAACATTTTCTCTAAACTTTATAACAACTCTGAAAAGGCACATGTTATCAGCCCCATTTTTGAGAATGTGGAGGTTTTTAGTTCGGCAAAACTCACGGAGCAGATAAGGCCAGGTATCCCTGACTCCAAATTGTCTGTCACAACACATGGTCATCTTTTTAATGATAATTTGGAAAGCTCAGCAGGATATTTTCCTGTACATTTTAAGGAATACAATCCCCATGAAAATGAAACGTTTGATACTCTTTTTGTTGTTTGCATAAAATATCTGATGTTTCAGAGATTCAAATGAGGCTGTTTCTTATAATACCTTTGGAACAATCATGCCACCTGCAGTCATTAACTTGAAAGCCTTGAATTTATAAATGCAGAGTAACACATGATTTGGGAATGGGAAAAGGTGTAGTGAAATATAACCTGATAATCCACTGCTTACTGAATTATAGCAATAATACTTGTTGCAAGTTATCATTTGGTATGTTGAACATATCTGATAAATGTGACCTCTGAGAGTTTCAACAGTTTATTGTCTTAAGCTTTTCTGCTGACCAATCTTTTTCAAGCCAATGAGTATTCCACAAACCAGTTATAAAAGCAATTGTCATAGAGTAAAACAAATTAAAGAGGTAAGTTTCTTTTTTTTTCTTAAGATCAAGCAGAGGGTAATTGTGTTGAAGTTGCTTTAAAATGTGCACATCTAAAATCTTGAGTCCCGAAGTGTCTCATCTGCTTTCTAATTTTCTACAAGATCTTTTAATATTTTGAGATTTATATTAAACCACAGGGGTCTGAAAGATTTCAGGAACTCTTGCATATGCATCAGAAATAAACAATCAATTAAATTAATAAAAGAAAAATCACAATTTAGATGTTAGTTGCTATAAATTTCACTGCTATTCCTTTAACTATAGCTCGTAGTTTTCTAATTCTAGCTCAGAAATTACACTGATACAACCACACTGAAGTAGCTGTCACATGCCAACTTTCTCTTCAGCTTCTAGTCATACATGAAAGTTCTAAATTTCCGTCATAATTAACTAGCTGCTTTAAATAATAGCATTTTAGTAATTTGGGGGATCTGCTTTTTTGTTTCCTACAAAATGAAATACTGAAATACTAAAATCTTAATGATTTGGATGATTTCTCTTCTATTTATATAGGCTTTATTGTTTGGAATGTTAATACTACAAACTAATAGAACTATCAGGAGCTACTGAAACTAATTTAATTTTAAACCAAAACTACGTTATCAACGAAACTGTCATTAATTCCACATTGCCAAGGGAAGTGTAACCATAAATAAAGATCCCAGATACTGAATTTAGATGTATTGTTTCCTTTATAACTTGTTTCAAATCAATTTTTCTCCTTTCCAAAAAGAAAACTCTAAAACCCATGACCACATTATATAGGCTATTCTTTATATCATTGAAAACATATATATGTATAGCATATATATAATTTTTTCCTACCAATATTTACTCTCTCACTAGTGCAGTCTTCATCAAGACAAAACTTGACTCAAAACACAGTTGAGTAACAAAGGAAAAAGATAAAGTATACTCTCTGGAGTGTTTATATATTTTTATACCTAAACTGCCATATTCCCTAGGTGGCCAGATATCTCAATCATCTTGTACCAAGTATTTTATGTGAAGCAAGGGGATGAATGCAAATGAAAGAATATCCTTATCGAAGCAAACTGCAGAGATTTTTTTTTCTACATTGTTATATGAGATAAAATCAGCACTAATGGCTATATTTATTTAATAAAGCATCTGATATATAGCAGTGCAGTACACAGTCCCTGCAGTACAAAATATCAAACCCTGGGATCCATCTGAAGGAGACTTTTTAGAACAACATGGAAGAGCCTTTCCATATTTAATTTTTATATGTAGAAGTAGTCCACATAAAATAAAATATATATTTAAAATTTTTAATCCTTATTTAAAATAAAGTGAGTGATAATAACAATACTATATGAGAGTATCTTTCTCATACAGTTCAAAATACTTCTCAGATATACTAATTCATCAATCACTGTGGTAAAAAAGATTTTTGTGTGTCTAGTTTAATAGGTTATAAAAGCAAATGATGTAAAAAAGAAAAAGAGCAGTGGGCAAAGTATTGTTAGAAATAGTCCTAAGATTTCTTCATCTTTATAGCAAAATAAATGACCTCTTACACTTTTTTTAAAATATAAATTTATTTATTTATTTATTTATGGCTGCATTGGGTCTTCGTTGCTGCATGTTGGCTTTCTCTAGTTGTGGCGAGCAGGGGCTACTCTTCCTCGCAGCGAGCAGGCTTCTCATTGCAGTGCCTTCTCTTGTTGCGGAGCACGGGCTCTAGTCGCCCGGGCTTCAGCAGTTGTGGCTCGCGGGCTCTAGAGCGCAGGCTCAGCAGTTGTGGCGCACGGGCTTAGTTGCTCCGTGGCATGTGGGATCTTCCTGGACCAGGGCTCGAACCCATGTCCCCTGCATTAGCAGGTGGATTCTTAACCACTGTGCCACCAGGCAAACCCTGACCTCTTAAACTCTTAAACAGTATTTTTGAACCATATTATAAATATAGAAAAGTACAGTCATTTAGTGTATACTTGCTGAATTTTCACACACTGAAGTCATACATGTAATCAACACCTGTATCACTTATCTATGAATTTATGAATTGTAATATACATGAGTCATGAATTGAGAACTTTCTTCCCCCTCTTTTTTTTTTTTTTTTTTTGATAGTGAAACTATGTTGAATGTAAGAAACTCATTTGAATTGCCAAGAGACCATGAAAAAGAAGGGGCTTAACAGTTTGAAATGTTTCCAATATATTTATGTACATTTTCTGATTCTGCCCATGTTTTTGAAGGATAGCAATCAAAGCCTGCAAAATAACTTTCCAAGGAGAGACAACTCATGTTGAAAACTAAGTCATAAGTAACTGAAATTCAAACATGGGAGAGATAAGTCTCAAATAATTTGGAACTGGCAAGTTATGTTGTTAAAGTATATTGAGACATAACTACCATGTTAAATAACTATTGAGATAAACTAGGACTGGAGAAGATAAATGTGTAAAGATTTTGAAACCAGAAGAATGTGGTTTGGAATTTCAGCTCTGTCATTTACTGGCTGAGTAGCCTTGGATTTTAGTTTCCTAGATTGTGAGGCAGGGAAAATGCAGTATGGCTAGACGGAGGTTGCTTAGCACAGTATATGGGATCAGTACATTGTACATGTACTTACACGAAGTTCTACATCTTCACCCTACCCTCCATTCTCACACGCACATCACATACATCCTTAGCAGGGTTTCAAAATTGCATGTTTAGTGTAACTCTCTTAACTGAGAAGAAGAAAATAGTAAATAGTCTTGAGCAAAAAAAGCTTCCTAAAATCATAAGTACTGATCCCTGAATCTAATCCTGTAAAACCTGCAATGCCAAAAATCTTAACTAGGAGCTTTAATTTAATCAAGAACTGAAACTATATCTTGGGTAACAGAATTTCCTCAATCATATTGCTCAGCAGGAAATGTATGGCAGTTTCGCTGCTACTACTTCCTCTGAATGATTATGGAACAGAAGAAATTCAGGTATCATAAAAGCATAAACTATGCCCTGCTTCTTTCTTACAGGAGGTAGGTGAAAGTTTACTTAGCTCATGAATCCTCTTTAAGT